>NC_089839.1:147238039-147523039 GCF_035609145.1 Eleutherodactylus coqui
TAGGAATACCTCTCTAGCGAAATGAGGGGGCGGGGCTAGCGGGTTCCACCGGCTAGCCCCGCCCCCTCACTTGGCTAGAGAGATTACTATAATAATCCCTCTACCCACGCCCCCTCTCAAGCCCCACCCCTGCTCTTGGGGAACCCACTAGCCCGCCCCCTATCTCTCCCAATATGCGGGGATATGTCACAGATCCCCTGTAGCTCCGCCCCCTCTCCCGTGTCTCGGGGGGGGGGGGGATTCCTAGCCTGCTTCGCGATCTTCTATTGATTTCAATAGGGCCAGTATTGCAGCTGCCGGCCCCATTGAAAACAATGGGCGATATCGCTCATTCTTCCTTGCGATCCGAGGTTAGAGTGAAAACATTGCTAATGAGAATGAAACCATTGAAAATCATTGGTTTCATTATCATGTGTTTTCACTCACTCTCGCATCCCAGGGAAGTCAGATCGCCAGTGGGTGTGAGCCCTGACTCTGAGGCTGCTCTTGCTTTCAAAACGCCCCCTGTATTTGCAGTACAACGTTCCCATTGATTTTAATAAGACTTTGAAGACATGTGCTTGAAAATCGCAGCATTCCTATTTTTACGCCTTTTAACGAACCTCATCACCCATCACTATGATAGGGTACGTTAAGAAACGATGTCAAATGCTCTGACACAACTTAAAAGACATTGCTCGAAATTGAAGTAAAATGCTGCAATTACAAATGTGGCGTTTTGTGAACACATGTGTGAGAGCGGCCTTAAAGATGAGCACTTTAATACTTATGTGAACAAGCAATGTACAATACAAAACTCTAATCCTTCAAACTTTTAAGTGCCCAACTAAAATGGCCGGGTGGGGCCCCCAAGTCTACAGCAGGTGGAGATCCATTTAGGAACCACCATGAGCCCAAACAGAAGACTAATTACAGACGGAGATGATCTAAATACATGACATTTGTCCCATTTTTAGTATGCTAGATATTCGAGAGCTACAATAATCTGCATCAAGGCTACCAGAAATGCAAGTGGTTTGGCCAGATATTATATGATCTGTTCAACTCCTTCAAAAATGATCATCTCATTAGTTCACTTTAAGCCTCTGTACATCCAGTAGGACAATGCTGCATACCGCCCCAACATCAGTTTTTACATCCCGCACAGAGCACTGGAGAAATAATATAGTAGTCCCATTTATTTTTTGACAGGAAGGAGTAAGAAACGTGTAGCAAGATAGTTAAGGAACTCACGTCTGCATTTGTATCCTTGTTTGTTCAAGCCCCTGGAAGGAGAGGAATACAGAGAGAATTAAGTCCATACCGGTTGTACATTGTTAAGCAGTAGACACTACTGATGCTGCTGGTACCAGAGAAGGGTTTTCTTACCACACAAAGTCCTTACAGACAGAGCAAAAAGTTGGCTGGCCAAAAAATGTGGCAATGAATTCATGGTTCTTTATGTAGTGTATTTTGGCCTGTTTGATGGCTCCCCTCCTTCTGTTGATGGTTACGAGACCTTCATCTTCTCGCACGGACTGTTTGCAATCTGTTAGGAGGGAAGAAGGAATGCAAGAAATGGATCTGAAGGTGAAGTTTCCTACTAAAGTGTAGACAAAAGACTAGAGCATAGTCTAACTGTATTGAACCCCAGTGTAATCCCAGCTGGCCTGAAATCCTATACTACCTTGTCTAGAAAGCCTAGACATGGAGAGCTCCTCATTGGGTCTTCCTTCTGGGGTTCAAGAATTCCCTGGTCAAAAGCCTTTCTGAAGCTTTAACCCAGGAAGGATTACCAACAAAATTGGATTGGTAAGGTTTAAATTCTGAGCGGGACTTGGAGTTGCAGCTTCAGCAGGTCAATTCGAAGTAAACCACGAGCGTTAGCTGCTATGGTGAATGTTCGTGAAATGGCACCCAATCCCGGTTTTACAAGAGCGCTAAACTCGAGCGAGTTTTGTGTGTGTTGTCAGAAGGGCTGTCACAGGGATCAGCCCTATTCTTATTTGCACAAGGAAAGACTAGAAGCAATGGGATGAAACTGAAAGGGAGGAGACACAAATTAGACATATTACACAGTGAGGGTGATGAATCAGTGGAACAGGTTGCCACGGGAGGTGGCGAGTTCTCCTTCAATGGAAGTCTTCAAACAAGGGCTGGACAAATATCTGTCTGAGATGATTTAGTGATCCTGCACTGAGCAAGGGGGTTGGGCCTGACAACTCTGGAGGTCCCTTCCAACTGTACCATTCTATGAGACGCACAAAACGCAGACAAATATGAACTCTATTCTTTTGAATGGGGTCATACACATAAGGGATGCTGCAAGGAGAAAACTTGTGGCATCTTCTATTTTCACGCATTGCCCACTGATTTCAATGGGACCTTAAATAAAATCGCATGGCTCTCGCATGCCGTGTGATGTGCAAATGCAAGTGCGATGTGAGGTCTCTCATTGAAAGCAATGGGAAACACTTCTGATTAGAGATGAGCGAGCACGCTCGGATAAAGCAGTTACTCGAGCGAGCATCTCCCCCCCCCCCCACCCCTTGCCCCCCCGAGCCTGCTCGGACCAGTAAACAGTTACTCGAGAAGAGCGATGCTCGCTCGAGTAACTGCTTTATCTGAGCGTGCTCGCTTATCTCTACTTATGATCCTCTATCGCACATTAAACTCACACGAGAGGATCAGAATTTCACAAAAGTGGTGTTTTTTTTGCCTAAAAATCGCCTCTTATTCGTGGGTGAAACCTACGTTGCTGAGTGTGATATCATGCTCGCCCGTATGTGGTTAGCCTAAGGGTATGTTCACAAGGGACAGAAATGCTGCAGAATTTCTACAGTGGAATTTCCAGAATATACCATTCCTTGTAACCCAGCGGTAGGGGCAGAACTTGAAGCGGAATTTTCCGCAGCATTTTCGCCCCTTGTGAACGCATCCAAAGGCTGCTATGTAAAGTGCAGGTGGAGCTACCAATTGTGACCATTGCCTGGACCTCTGAGTTTAACCAATATGACAAGTACAGGTGTTGGCTATAATCAGCATTTCTGCGCTTGTGGATTGCTAGGGAAATACGCTGCCATATTTTTTTAAAACAGGTGTTGCACCCGTAGTCACCGCATTTTTCACATGCAGATAGAAAAAAAATACAAAACACATGCATAAAGGACCAATTGAGGTCACTCTTTTTACCCACTGTCTGCTAACATGCGTAAAAATGCACTAAATACACATACAAATGCGTATTTGCTGCGTTGGTATGCAATCCCATAGACCTTAGTGGGCAATTTTGGTCCGTGATCTGAACCAAATCAAGACATGCTGTGTTTTTTGTTTTTTTTACAAGTGTTGAAGAAAAAATACGTCTGAATACCCCAATGCAAATTAATGGGGTTTGTGCTGTCAGTATTACGTCCATAGAAAATACGGATGTAATGTGGACAGAAAGTACGCCCGGGGGAATGTACCCTCAGGCTGGGTTTGCAAGTAGAGTTTTTCAATGTTTTTATTTATCATGCACTTTAGTGTTACTCTCTGCGGTTCTAAGCCATGCAGTTTTTGCAGGTGAAACAAAGGTTTCAATTTGCTTCACCAATAAGAGCCACAGCAATATGTGCAAACTAAGCCTTCTAGATGGGGACTTCACATCTGCGCTAGAACCTCCATCACAGATCCAGCACAAAATACCGGATGAAATAGCGCTGCATGCAGGACTTTTTCTTCCGGTAAAATGCCGAGCCGCTGAGCAGAAACCAAATAGACCATTAAAGTCAATGGGGTCCGTTCTTCGCTGTTCGGTTCCGTACTAAGATGGGGACATTGAGCTGGGAGATTCCAGTCTACTGCCTCCGGAATGAGTGTGAAAGCAGCCTTACACTGGTGCAAAGTAGAAAAACAAGTCATTAAGGCTTCCTTCAGACAGTTTTTTTTCTGTCGTTTTAAAGAGTAGTTTTTTGGAAGTTTTTTTTTTAAATGATGCCAGTATTTCTTTCTTTTAAGTAATTTTTAGCCACTTGCACATTTTATCCTATTATTGTTTTCTATAGAGAAGATTATGAAGACATGCCATACCCAGAGCATACTGTGATTCGCAAAAAAATATCATGGACCCAAAAGAATAATGCAAAAGTAAGAAAAACCACCGCTACACCCCCCCCCCCCCCCCCCCCCGTTTATAGGCAGCTTCATATTTTCCTCTGGACCACTAGTAAATATTTGGACTTCGCACAGAAAAAAAAAAACCATTACATTAAAACGCAGAAAATCGTGACATTTTTGTAAAGACAAGAAGTGTTGTGTGTGAAACCATCCTAAAAAGCGTAGATAGTCGGGTGTAGAGTCATTAAATAAGAGAAGATACGATTCTATCAGGAAACTAATTGTCCATGCGAACGTTCATACAAGAGAAGACTTAAAACACAATCAGAGGAAAGTAGGACAGGAAGCCAACAAAACACATAACATGCAAAAGTAGTAACATGCAAGCAGGCAGACACTGACCCCTCCGGTGTGCAGACATGGTACCCGGCAGAGCCATCCTGGGACTGTGCACCGCATTGACAGAGCCCCGACTGAGGACCTGCGATGTGTAGCTGTGATGTACGAGGGAGGAGGCGACACTCAGGAAGGGAGGGAGGCCAGCGAGTATTAAGGGAAATGCATAAGAAGAGAATACAGAAGTAGAGAGGCTCCGGCACTATATTTACCTCCTACTACATCTACTATGGAGAATCCAAATACCATCTACTAATATTAGTGCCATCCGGAAATAGAGCTGCCAATCCCCTGGCTGCATGCATGCCCTTCTAAGAAAATGTGCTTTTGGCACATGAAGCCCTGAGAGAGGCTCTGTATTCACTATGACCAAATCCTCAGACTGTAACAGCAGCCGGTCTTCAGTGCCGCTCCATTATCTGAGGTTTTTGCTATAAGTCCTAGCTAAATTAACCGTGTGGAAGTTGTAGAGAGCAATACCCCCTCTTATTTAATCCCAGTCCTATTCCTTCCGTTGCCGAAGACATATGAACAGGCTGATAGGAAACACTTTAGGTTTAGCTTTCTGGACTGTTCCGTAATGTTATTCGTATGATCTGCGCCAATCCAATGATCCACCATCAATCCAGAACCTATAGATTGTGCATGCCATCCAATCTATCCAATCTAGCTATGAAAGTGTTACTGCAGCAGATATGCAGCGTCCTCTATCAACTTCACACCAACTGTCGAGCCTCGTGCGAGGTGCGAGGTCTTCTGCTGAGTGAACACTTCGCTTTATCTCTCAAAGGAGACAGAGATGAGAGCGTAGAACAGCCAACACCAATCAGCAAAAACACCCCGCATACTTCTACAAGTGTCCTGGTACGACTTACCTGCGTCCTCCAGGAAGTACTGCACGGACATCAGCACTTTGCCCTGAGGCTGCAGATCCAACTGCAAAAGACGACACAACATTCAGAGCAAAATAACAAAAAAGACCATATATAGTATAATCATAGGAACTGCTACTGATGTGGTAGCGGTGGCCCGATCACTCGTCTTCTCACATACCCAGAACTCAGATTTTCCATTTCCTTTCTTGCAGCGCTCAGCGAGGACGGACACTCCAACGGTGGCTTCAGAGAGAGGGTCTTCAGCCGCCTTCATCAGCACAATCTGAATGACCCGGCCTTCGAAGATATGAGCGTCAAATGTGGACTTCCAGTCGGGATACATTGTCGGTTTCTTCTGGACAAGAGTCTTTCCTCTCTCTGTAAAAGGAGTAGACATATTTTTGGAGCAGAACATTTTTTTTTTTACTCCTATCTGAGGTGCTCCCTATTGCTGTTCAGGCAAACGTCAAGTAGGGGTCCCACATGAAAGTTGCTTTGCGGCCACTAATGCCAGAAGACCCTTCTCAGTATGACTTGGAAATTGATTTCTGATGCAGATTTGAACTGGAATCAGTGTCAGTTTTTGCCATGTGAACATACCCTAAAACCACAACACGGCCATCAGTAAGCTGTACTGGTATGCACGATTATGGGACTCACTGCACAACAGCAGTGACTACTACATGTGACCCTACCATTGCGTTACAAAAAATAGCTCCACCTGATGGTATAATATTATGGGGGGGAACAAAGCAGGTCTCTGAAATTCTATTGATTTGTGCACTTAAAGAGGTTTTCTGACACCAAGATCAACAGTTTGAAGGGTCAGAGTCGTCACACGAGCTCCATGGTTTCATACCAGGAACAGAGCGCTACATTGTATCGTGGCAGTATCTGGCATAGCAGCTCAATCCCATTCACGCTTATTGAACTGAGCTGCTCTCAGGCCACATGACCGACGAACAAGACATATGCTCTAAAAGAGGCCACTACACTTACCTGAGCACCATGGCATCTTCAAACAGCTGATCGGCAGAGCTCTTGAACCACAGATCTCTAACAATCTGATATTGATGACCAATCCTAAGGATAGGTCTTCAATATCTTAGTCTAGAAAACCCCTTTAAAAAAAAAACAAACACCAATAGACTTTTCAGTCTTTTTAGATTACAGCTAAAACAAAAAGGTAGATCAATTGCCCCTCGCTGTCCCGACAAAGTTCACTCCTCCCAGAAGCTTTGGTAAACTACAAGTCCCAATAAAGTACTTCTACAGTAGTTTATCAACACTTCTGTGGGTAGGGTACTTTGTCAGGACAGTAAGGGCCAATGGATTCACCTTTTTTTAATCCATCTTCTATCACTTTTTTTTACTGAGGAAGAGCTAAGGCCGTATCCTGGATGAACCGTTCTCTAACCCCTTGAACATATATTTTTTTCCCCATTTTGGTTTTCTTTAAAAACAAAAAAAAACAACTTTTTTTTACATTTTTCTGCCAACCTAGTTGTAGCTTTGGCACAAGTTGTCTTTTTCAATGGTACCATTTAATGTACCACATCACATACATGCATTAGTAATAGAGATGAGCGAGCACCCAAATGCTCGGGTCCGCGTTATTCGAGTCAAGCTTTTCGCAAAATTCGAGAGCTCTACTCGAGTAACGAACCCCATTGACTACAATAGGAGACTCGAGCATTTTTGTATGTGGGACGCCGGGTGCCGAGTTTTTTTTTTCTAGGGGGTCGGTCGGTCTCTCTCTGCCTCTCGCCTGCCTGCCAAAAAATTGGCCATTGACACGTGCTGTGGCGGGGAGGGGCCAAAACAGGCATGTCACAGCGGGGAGGAGCCAAAAACTTGGGCAGGGTCGAACACGGCTTGATGCTCGTTCGAGTAACGAGCACCATCGAGTACGCTAATACTCGAACGAGCATCAAGCTCGGCAGAGTATGTTCGCTCAACTCTAATCAGTAACTATGGCTTCTTTTGTAGCTTTGATCCAGATTTCTGTACCTTGTATAATCTAATGCGATCATCCTCCTCTTCTTTGGCATTGTCTACCCAATTTGGTTGGTCCCTTGTGAGGGATCTGTTCATTTAGTAAGTGCCTAATTTGCACAGTGAAACATGCCTGTGTCTGGCACTGTATCAATTACCTTCACATTATAATTGATCTTTTTAAAAGCCTAATCAGAGCTCAGAGAATTCCCAATTGCTTGTGTTGAGAACAGCAGTCTTTTCTTAATGAACAGAACTTTATAGGGGTAATTTAATAATGGCCAAAAGCAGAATTCTGTTGGAAAAGGGGATGCAAATTCTGTCTTGTGCCACATTTGTCCCCTTAATCATTTTTATCTCCGCATTAGCCACTTTTGTGAAAAGCAAGTGATCTAATAAAGGGGACAGTGTACAAGTATAGCAAAGTTTAACCCAACGTTGGTAACTTGCTGCAAAACATTCTTACCTTAAAAGGAGTTTTCCCACAACTTAAAATTACTGCACAACCTTCCTGGTTGCCGCTGAACAAGACATGTGACTGCTGCAACCAATCACTGACTACAGCAGTGACCTTCTATAGCTAGTGATTGGCTGCAGCAGTCACATGTCCTGGTCAGTAGCAACCAGGAATGTCAGAGTGCTTGTCAAACCCTTTTAAGTCATGGGAAAACCCTTTAATACAACAAAAGCCATTGAAAAGCTATTGAAAATGCAAGAAAAATATCTGTGCCATGGTTTAATGTGTTTAAAGGATCCCATGTCCCAGTCCTCCTTACTACAGTGTTACAGCACCCCTTGCAGTCAGGAGGAGACTGACTAGAGCGTCAGTTACGCAAGTACATGATCACTTTATTCACTTTCAATGGGACTGTAGAAATAGTCGAATAGGTTCCACTTGGCTATTTCCATCAGCCCCATTGCAATGGAGCCCTGATCATGCATGCTTGGCCAGAGCTCAATCACAGTGATGTCACTTCAGGAGGACCAGAGACTCCTGCAGTGACAGGAGAGCAGAGTATGGGAGTCCTGCTCTAGAGATCGCCGCTGAGACCCCCACCGGTCAGCAAATTATCCCCTATCCTATACAACCCCTTTTAAGTATCAAACTTTGCTAGCTCTGTATGTGTGCTTCATGCATATTACATATACGCATGCCATCCACAGAGATGATAAGTCTGGTACCAATCCAAACTAGCACTTCTGCTCAGTTATCTCTGTCCTTATGGAGTAAAGGGGTGCGCTGGATTACTCCTGATACCTTCGTTCCTTTATTAGGGAA
Organism: Eleutherodactylus coqui; assembly: GCF_035609145.1. Classification (NCBI taxonomy): domain Eukaryota; kingdom Metazoa; phylum Chordata; class Amphibia; order Anura; family Eleutherodactylidae; genus Eleutherodactylus; species Eleutherodactylus coqui. The sequence continues at coordinate 147,246,662 of NC_089839.1, forward strand.
CGCCTGCCAAGAGCGGGCTGATAAATCCCAGCTCCTGTCACAATGCATAGACCTAAAAGGTTTGGAAAAATAGAAAGTCCTGGGAGCCCACAAGGCGGCCTGGCATAGTGCTAGACAGACAGTTTGGGACTGTAGGTATTAACAGAGATGTGTTGCTCACGTGTGTTACCTGTAGCGAGGGATTCCTTCACCTTCACGGCACAGAATGGCTGGCATTGTTCAGTCTGCCCTGGCATAGGGCCCAGTTCAAATGAGTTGAAGGCAATCCGCAGGAAAGGAGCCATGGTGCACCCTGCAAAGCAAACACACAAGCCAATGAAGGTCAATGTTGGTTCCCTGGAGATGCAGCACATCTATAAATACAGCTCAAGTTGCCATTTTTCCTCCTTTTTGCAAGATGTTCTCTTTCACACATTCTTGGCAAAACAGTTTGTCTCCTGTGACCAGCGGAGCGTCAGGTGGAGGACATTGGTGGAGGGAAGGTTTACTCTGGACAGATTCCTAATGGATGGATGAGAGCCTGCTTCACGTCTTCTGGAATAAAAGGTTCACCGTTTATATTACAGCTACATAAACAGAACGGTAAAAGCCACACGAGCGTCCGCCACCGCGCCGTCCAATGCGGATCAGATCATCTCGTGCACATCCATCGTTCTGCAAGAGTAACCAGTAATATGACACTAGTGAACCCCCCTTTCCCAGTGGCTATACGGACAGTTTCACTTCTGAGTCGGGATTCCCAGACGGAGGTTCCATCACAGATCCGGCTGAAAACACCGGAATAAAAAGCACTACATGCAGCTCTTCTGTCCTGAAACTGGGCAGAAAGTGGCCGGACCCCATTGTAGTCAATGGGGTTTGCCTGACGCTGTTCAGTTCTGTCCAGCCGTGGGGATAGCCCTTTCTTGCGCCTCAAACAAAGCAGGAAAGCGGAATCCCCAGTGCAGATGTGAAAGCAGCCTTAAGGGCCATTTACATAAAACAGTTATCGCGAAAACGCAAATGCGCGACATCATTACAGTCTAACAGCAAAGCCATCGTTTACTTAAAGTTTACTCTTTCTTCGTTGCTCACTTTCAACCAGCAAAAACATCATCGCTGGATCGCTCACTTCTCTTTGCGTCAAACACTCCCCGCTTCACATAGAATGCGGGGCGCTAAGCGAGACGTGAGCGATACTCAGCGGTGATCTGCCTGTCTAAAGGGCTCTACATGAGCTCTAACTAGAGGTGACGCCACCCGCTCCTGTAGAGCGTTTAGCTGACAGTCGCCCCATGTAAATGGGGCATAGGGCCTTGTGGAATCATTTCACTGGTCAGGGATGGCAGGAACCAGGATTTTTTCCCCGCTCCTTTTGCAACAATGGACGAGGCCGATTCATGAAGGGCATATGCCCTTTCAGCCCGTGAAAAGCACACAGTTTTCACTGTTCGTGTATACGCGTACTGCAAGCATTTTTTGATGCTTTAGGTTTTTTTTACATCCGTAAACAATCAGTTGGGGGGGAAAAAAAAACACCTTTCTTGAATACTCCAATGCAAAGCAATGCAATGACCCTTCTTGGAGCAGCACAGAGTAGCGGAACTCCAATTTCTCAGTGCTGCTACTATTAAATCATGGACACAAGCATGATTACAACCTTTCCACCACCCCTACCAATTGGCACTTTTGCATCAGAAATATAATACTACTGCCTATAGGAAATGACTGAAGTCTACATTTACTCCTCTTGTTTATGGAGTTTTGGTGCCTTTTATGGGTTTTGTGGCTTTTTATTCAAAACATAGCATGCACTAGGTATTTTCCCACAGGCATCTTCTCTATAGGGCTTAAAAATGTTAGGGAAAACCAACAGCATAGCAATAAAAAATAATAATAAACACACACACGAAAAAACGAAAACACTTAATGTGGAAAAAGGTGGTTCTTTTTTACAAGCTTTTTGAAAGGATGCAAAAACGGTGTGGAGGTCTTCAGAAGCGTCACCTCAGATGACCCCCATAATCTAAAGTAATGAATAGCTACACATGACAGATCTGACCTCCACATCCATTCATTGCTCTAGGTTACGGGCATCCCGTTAAAGAGAGGGGATATTACAAGATCCAGTTTAAGGACCACGCAGGGCACACTGCATTTCTATAGCGTCTCTCTACCCATTCAATCTAATAGGGACAATTTTGCAGTCTCCCTGGAAGCTTCCTCCGGTTGTCGCCATGTACATTTAAACCTTGCGGGTGACCAGTTCAAACACTTTATGTCTTCAGTTCCTAGTTGTGATCCAAGGGTCTCAGCATGGAGCTGCATGGAAATGTAGGAATGCTCTGTGAATCGGAATACAACCTGTAAGGGCTTATTCACATGTCTATATATTCATCCCATGTGCAGAGAGTCTACAACGGCACACAGACCCGTAAAAGCCAATGAGGCCATCCCCACATGTAAGGTTTCACAAGGACCATCAAAAAAGTTGGCATTTCCTATATTCTGGTCCGTTTTCATGGCAGAGAACAGGACAATCTTGGGGGCTCTGTAAACATCGGGTGAAAACGGATAGGTCGGTGGGGGGGTTTGACCGCTAGGACCCTCACTGATTCCAAGAACGGGGAAACTGTGTCATTGCGGCAGACCGATAACGGAGCATAATGCTCCGCTGTTTGTGTCAGTCCCATTGAAATGAATAGAGGGATGCTGCTCCAGTTATTTCAGAGCATAGCCCTCTGCTATCTGTCTGCATCACTGAGATGAATGGCACTGCTGCCGGCATATGCAACCAACAGCCCATTCGCTTCAACGTTAGGGAAATTGGAATAAGCTACCCTGCACTAAGAACCAGAGGGGATGCGGTTGCCCTGTTTTCGTATCAGTGGGGGTCTCAGCAGTTGGACCCCACCAATCTTAGTTCTCACCCATCCAGGAGATGGGTGAAAACGTATGTCAAGCAGCATCCGGACAGCGCCTTTAAAATCCACATTGCTTTGTCAATTCTGCTGCAGATTTTGTGTGGATTATTTCTGTAACAGGCTACATGTACACTTAGGACCCCCACAAAAACTGGTCCGAAAAGTGGACCGAAATAGAAATCATTCATTTGAATGGGTATATCCACATGGGCTTTTTTTGTACTCTGATGAATAGTCAGTACCAAAAAAATAAATACAAATTGCAGAAGTCCTATACTTGTACGATTCTCGGACGAAAATAGTACATGGCAGTGTATGTCGTCCCGCACATCGGACAGCGCAAGGACAGGATGTTGGCTTGTTTTCCAATACAAGCAAACAGACTAATAAAAAGTGGTGCCCGAGTTTCTTGGTCGTAACTTTTTATCACTCGGTGTGCACGTACTCATATGGCCGAGGTTTCTTATCTCATCCACATGACTTGTACTGTAAATGCTGTAGATCTTCCATGTAGAAAGGACACAGTATTTCCACCCCGCAAGGACATATATATATATATATATACACATGGTAGAATTTTGCTGCAGATTTGATGTGATATCCGCGCCCCATTACGTCCAATGGCAGTCTGTGCTGCAGTAAACCAGGCAGAGACAATGGTAAAGAAAATAGGGTTGGACAAGCTATTGAATTCCAGCTTCAAAAACTGCATCAAAACACGTGAAGAACAACTGCATGTGTGAACACACCCCGACAAATGTACAGTTCTCTAGTGCCGGACACACTGCGCAGAGCGAAACAGCAGACTATTAGAACTAGACGGTAGAGGAAAAGGTTTCTCAGCTCAACTCTCAGGTTGCTCTTAGGGGTCTTGGGGGTCTTTAGGAACAGAGGCCCTGAGCAAACACCCCAACACCCTAAAGGCTAATTTCAAGTACAATATCGGGGTGTGAAACTCGGCCTGATATTGCACTCGCCAACATGCGATGTCCCCATGGATGCGAGATGTTTTTGTGTTAAAACCACCGCGCATCACTTCAGGGACGTAGCGATCCTCCGGAGGGCAGAGTGTTTTCAATAGGTAAACCTCACATCACACTTGCGGGGACCTCGCATGTCGTATAATGCTGTGCCGGCTCCATTGAAAACAATGGGAAATGCGATGCATTGTAAGGGAACGCCCAAAGATAGCACATGCTGCGAAAAATAAGAAGAAAATCGCTTCTGTGTATGATCCCATTCAGAAGAACGCTGTTCACATTCATGCCTCTCGCAACCCACAAATCTCAAGCAATTTTCTCGGTCGCGTGAAAACAGCCTAAAACTGACCATAAAATCAAGAAACACAAAGCACACTTACAACACATCCCAGTGACATCATTCCAACGCCAGAGACTTATTTTCTGGTGTTCAGCATATTCATTCCTGAGGGTCATCTTTACCCTTTTACTCCTTTTTATACATAATGTGTTATTTCTATCCATGGCACATATTGTTCACCCCATATGAGGTTTACACATACAAGCGCAAAATTGTGCGTCCAAACCGCAGCAGAAAACCCATCAAAATCCGTGTCATCAGATTTTGATGCGGACCCCCAGCAGATTCACTCTTTCAATTGAAGATTTTGACAGGTTTTCCGCCGCGGTTTTGATGTGGAATTTGGTTCGGATTATCCGCCGCAGAAAACCCGCATCATTTTCTGCTACATGTAAACATACCCTGAGGGTTCCTTTTTGCACGGGATGATATTACCCAAATAATCACAGGAAATTGTGAATTTGGGAAATAGTCGTCCCATGTACACGGCCAATGACATCGCACGGAGCGAAAAAAATAAAAAATAAAAAATAAAAAAAATCGCTCACTTGTTGGAGTCTTTGGTTTTTAGCTCACGTAAAACCAAGCGGTTGTCGGCCGTGTAAAGAGACAGTCATTCATCGATGGCTGTCTGATCGCAGTGAACGGAGGTGGCGGCCAGAAGAGATCTCCGGCGTGCTGTTGGGTGCTCATCAGCCTGACACTTGTCCCATTCAAAGGTACTTCTACTTTAATTCAGAGTACAGCCTGTATGATAGTCCAGAGCTGCATTCATAATTCTGCTGGTTTCTTGAGAATTTGTTAACTTGTTGATAGACCCAAGAATGCAACAGGAGAGTTTTCTTCTCTAAAACAGCTTACTGTACAGCGTCCAAAATACATACTTCACTTCCCACGATGCAAATCAGTACGGCAAGGTTTCTGCGGATATTGATTCAGCAAGACAATCCAGAACATCCAACTTCAGAGTTTGCAGCATTGTGAATAGAGTTCTGAATGAGAGAGAACAGTCACATACAGCAAAGATCCAATCAATGTCTGCTAAAGGAGTTCTGATTCTCAGTACCCTAGTACTACACTGCAATACCAGGCTCAGCCACTGTGTCAAACACCTTCGCTCATGTAAGGCATATTAGAGGATTGCCAAGACTAGATTTCCCTTCTATGTGTGACTTGACTTGACTTCTTATTGCCCTCTGCTGACAACGCTCAGTTGTGCTAGAATTCAGGGTTTGCCAGCAGGTGGCAGCAGAACTACATTTTCAGATTGCACATAAGTGAACAGTATTGTTCCATCAAACGCGGATTTCTTGGACAGATATTCGAAAGCCGGAGGAGTGTAAAACTATGTCATTCCCACAAAAAGACTAATCCTCACACTGTATGACATTACAATGCAAACCTAAAAACCCAAGTGTGATTGTTCTCAGCAAGAGAAAACAAGTAATCTTGTAGATATGATACCTTTTAATGGCTAACAAAAATACATGATGTCATTGCAAGCTTTCCATCCTACATGTAGTTCTTCATCAGGCTTAATGGAACAGATCTAAAGACTTATTTATATAAAAACACAATTTAGCTAATTCACATGAAGGCTCTGTACGCCCGTGTAATACGCGGTAATCGGAGGCAATCAATTACATTGCGTATGGGTGGCGGGTATACGAGTCATCTCTAAGAAAAATCTAATTTGGATTCCGCACGTTGACAGAGGCTATTAAATTGTCATCTCCGGGCCTGAGTCTCAGAGTCCTGCCATGGATTTACACGTACATCCACAGGCTGATATGGTTCAGAGGAAATGGAGCAAATCCAAATCATATGCGAATTTAGCGCCTAAATCTTTTCCAAAAACTGCACTAATATAGCATTCTATTGAATGCTATGAAAACCCACGCTGCAGTTTATACTGGCAAATACAATGCAAAGAAATGCAGCAAGATGGGCACCACAGAAATACCGTACACTAAGGCCGGGCCCACACCGCGGTACATGGAGTCAATGAAAGTACATAAATTTTCATTGATCCGTTCACATTTGCGAATATTCATGGCGTTTCATACATGTGCAAAGAAGACTGTAGCATATTCTATTTTACTGTGAATTACGTGCGATAGAGCCCATATTATGAGCACATATCAGCGCTGCACATACACAATTACATTAGCTATAAGCGGGGTTTACACACAATATTGCAAAGTGACAGACCAGGAAATTTGAATTTAAAAAAAATGAAACAAACCAAAGATTGAGCATGACAGCATGAGATGCGCTGTCATGTGCAGTCCATAATCGCTGCCATATTCCGGATCCACAGCGCTGTGTGACTGCATGCAGAGCTGCGGGTTTTTTTGCGCGTTTGCTGCATTTTTACTCTCCCAGCGACATAGCAACCTGCATAAACAACACAGTAATGCGCAGTATCACACGTGCAATTGCATATTTACAGCATTTTTTACGCCCGTTAATCATTTTATTGGGCGATTTATGTGTGAAATAAGCGCTAAAATGCCAAAAATAATACATGCTGCCTGTGATTGTGTGCGTAAATTATTCAACGCCAAAACGCTAGTGTGAGAGGCCCCATTAAAATAAATGGAGGTTTAGAGCAGCATATTTCATGCATGCGGAATACGCAGGGAAAAAAATGCTTGTGTGAGAGGCCAAAAATCCCATTGTAGAATTACTGTAAACACCAACGAACAAAACAAACGTGCAGCACAGATAAACATCAATGAGCCCCAAAATACTTGATACATCATGTCTGGAAGGATCAAGTTTCCCTCCCCCTCAACTTCATACACATAATTAGTAGATCTTGACCTAAGTAAAGCATTTGACAAAGTGTCTCATACTATACTTATTGATAAAATGACCAAAAATAGGATTGACAAGGCAACGGTTAGGTGGATTCACAACTGGCTGAGTGATCGTACTCAAAGAGTGGTCATAAATGGCTGCATATCAAACTGGAGGAATGTATCAAGTGGGGTATCACAAGGCTCTGTCCTAGGCCCAGTGTTGTTCAACATTTTTATAAATGATCTGGAGGAGGAAATTGATGGGAAACTGATCACATTTTCTAATGACACAAAGCTAGGAGGGATAGCTAACACTAGGGAAGAGAGGGAGAGTATTCAAAAAGATCTAGAAAAGCTGTAACAGGGGGCGGCAACTAACAGCAGCCAAAAAGGCAAACAATTCTGGGATGTATTAAGAGAAGCATAGAGTCTAGATCACGTGAGGTAATTATCCCTCTCTACTCTTCCTTAGACAGACCTCATCTGGAATACTGTGTCCAGTTCTGGGCACCCCACTTTAAAAAAGACAGACAAACTGGAGCAAGTTCAGAGAAGAGTTACCAAGATAAGATGGTGAACGGTCTGCAAATCATGTCCGATGAAGTAAGGCCGCCTGCAGACGAGCGGATCGGATCCGGCGGCGGGAATTCTTGCCGCGAGACCCGACCCAAGCGCCTGCAGAGACAAGCGCGTACTCACCCGCGCCCGGCGGCCCCAGCTCTTTCATGTGCCGGCTGCCGGGCAACCGGCGCATGCGCAGACCGGTCCCGGCGGCCGGGTGAGTGACGTTTCTGTGCGAGGCTCTGCGAGATTTCGCGTGGCCGTCTGCATAGGAGTGCGTATTGTAATGCACTCCCGTGTGCAGGCGGCCTAAGGTTAAAGAATCTGGGAATGTTTAGCTTACCAAAAAGAAGTCTGAGAGGAGACTTAGTAGCTGTCTACAAATATCTGAAGGGCTGTCACAGTGCAGATGGATCAGCCCTGTTCTCATTTGCACAAGGAAAGACTAGAAGCAATGGGATGAAACTGAAAAGGGAGGAGACACATTAGATATTAGAAGAAACTTTGACAATGAGGGTGATCAATGAGTGGAACAGGTTACCACAGGAGGTCGTGAGTTCTCATTCAATGGAAGTCATCAAACAGACTGGATAGACATCTGTCTGGGATGATTTAGTGAATCCATTGAATGGCTGTGATTGGTGCCTCGAGCGCCAGCTTAGATTGGCGAAACTGGCGCTGCTGAACCAATCAGAGCAATCTCTCGCTGGGAGGCGAGCAATAGATGTTCGTCAGCTTGACAAGTGCCCAGGCGCCTGCCAGGAGCTCCGGAAAACCAGCGTCTGGGACCCCAACGGCACCAGCTGGTGAGCATTCCTTTGTTTTTTTTTATTTTAAGTAGTGCAGCTAGCGCAGTACCAGGTTGTGCCACGTTTGTGCACTGAAACTGCTGCCCATTCATTTCAATGGGCAACGCAGGGCTAAAAAAGGGCCAAAGTTAGAACATGCATCGCTGTCAAAGTGCAGCGTTTTAATGCTTGTGTGAACAGCCCCATTAAAAAAAGATTGGGAGCGTGGTACAGCATTTAGCGCTGCGTTGAAAAGGCAGTGCTAAACGCTGTACAAAAACATTTGTGAGGGAGACCTTAGGGTCATGGGCAACGGTCAATCCATGTATACACGGTCACTGACGGCACTGAGCAAGTAGTCGCTCAGTTGTTGCTAGTCATTCTATTTCTGCTCACCGAAACCCGATGACCTTGGGCGGCGCCTCGCTCAGTGTAAACAGGAGTCTCTGAAACTTTGAGCCACTGCCTGTTTATAGTGTATGGAGGCAGGAGGCGGGAAGAGATCTGCGGCCACTCAGCCTCCATTATGTGACAGACTATTGTTCCTGTGTAAAAGCACAGGAGTGATAGTTGCTGGGACTTACGCACCCAACAGTTATCCAGCGTAAAGGTACCATAATAGCCATGTGTAGACAGCTCCGTACAGTGCACAGTGGCTCCGGTAGGTTCTGCAGACCAAGTCTCAATCACTTCTATAGGATTCAGCCTGCAGTACCGACCCTGGCCACTGCACAATGTCAGAAACAGCAAAAGTTGGACAACCCCTTTAAGGGCTCCTTCAAAAAAGTGGCGCTGTAGTTTCTATCTTTCCATTTGCATCTTTCCCAGAGGAGCATGAATGGCCTTATAAAAGTCTTCTCACACACCTTCTAGGTGCTCTTCTTAGGCCGCTTGCACATGGCATCCGCCTCGGGATTCCGCAGCAAATACAGTCCATTGCACGCTATGGCAAATCACGATTTTATCTCCACATGCGGAAATCAATTGAGATTTTCCGCTCGCAGAGAAGAAATCGCAGCATGCTGCGCTTCTGTGCAGACTCCCCACAGACTGCTTCCAATCTGCAGCATTTCCGCAATAACATTGCGGAAAGGCCGTGGATTCCACGTCATCACTAGGCGATGACGCAGGAAAAGTTGTGACTTTAAAAAAAAAAGGAATTATCTGTTCGCAGAACAGCAAAGAGACTTCCGCACGGACGCCGTCCGGGCACAGGGTTGGACTATGCTGCGGGATTCCGTATGCGGAATCCGACCCGCCCGTGTGCAGGCGGCCTTAAGGAGAGATTATATCCTTCCTGACCCACGTCATAGGCAAGCCAGAAACCTACTGCGCACTGATGAGGAGCAAAAACCCTGAAACAGCTGTCTGTGCATGGATTCTGGCTTTGTTTTCAATTCCCAATCATTGTTATAAGGTTTGTCTAAAGAGTCTGACATTGACTTGGTGCTCTCCTTAAGGAGAGATGTTACACCCGCCCCCCCTCCGACCCACATCTATGGGCCTCTCACCAGCCAAGCCAGAAACCTACTGCACACTGATGAGGGGCAAACATTCCTAGAAAGCTGTCTGTGTATGGTTATTTTGGCCTTGGTTCACAATTCCAAGTCATTTTTATACGGCTTGTTTAAAAAGTCTGACTTGCAGGAATGCTGCAGTCCAATAAGTGGGGCCGCAGAGGTATTGTTCCACCTTCCCATTTGGCTATGTGACAGACAAGTGCAAAATGCATTAAAGTCGGATTTCACCACAATTCTGTAGTGAAGTTTGGGGCCAATCTGCAGCAAAATCTGCATGTGTTACATGTCGATTGTCTCACATGTTTTTAAGTTTCCACCGCAAAGGTTGAAATCTACACTGAAAACTGCATCACTTCTTAGAATGAGCTTACTGCAAATGTGAAAATCCTCAGCATACTTATTTTTCTATACGCAGATTCTTGCTACATATTGGTGGTGTTTTCTAAATCCAATCCACTTGCATCGTTCTTTAATTTGCTGCGGGGTTGTGATGCTGAAGCCACCATGTTGAACTCATCACCGACAATTCTAGTGCAGTCATCAGAATTCTAATGTGGGAAGCCGGATCATCCGTCACTCTCACCCTCTCCTTGGCATTCGGCTTGTTTTCTCTTTGCCTTCAATGCAGTTGGGTATTTTTAAGCTACTGCATTATATTCTTTGTTGTCCAAGTTTACCATGCTGTTTAGTCACTTTTTCAATTTGTTGATATCACAGATGGTGCGCAATAGTCAATATTTGCTTTCTGGGTTTGCCTTCACTATGGCGTGGTGTGTACATTTGGGGACAGATTACTTCTATTAGAGCATATAACATAAAAATATTAATTGTAACCTGGAGGATCACATGCTGGAATTGTACCTTCTCTAACTATATCTAGTATGCAAAATTAACACTTAACACCGCTACCAATCAATATGGAACCTGGTCTTTAAATAAGGTAGTCCTCATTCATTAGATTGTATGTATCTGCTATTTTAAAGAGATATTCTGGGACTTTTATGCCTTGTACTACTAATGACATATCCTCAGGGTAGGTCATCAAATGGTTGATCGGTGGGGGTCCATCACTAGAGAGCCCCAGTGATCAATTGTTCTCAGATCCTGCACTTATTGTGTCCAAGCCCTATCTGGACAGCTTTGTCTACATTGCAGTCGGAGCCGGAAGTGTAATAGAAGGCATAGCTCCCACTGAAATAAACTGGCTGACCCCCGCTAATTAACTATTGCTGACCTTTCCTGAGGATACGTCATCAATAGTACAAGGGGTAAAAGTCCTAGAATACCCCTTCAAGGATCCATTAAAGAAAAATAAACTACCAGTTAGTTAAAAAAAACAAAACACCTAATTATGATTTTACGATAAATGAGATCGGAAACTGGTCAGAAAGTTTGAGTAGTAGAGAAACATAAAAGTTCTTGGCAGTACAATCTAGGGAGAAGTTACCCAACAAGTTTGTTTATTGCAAGTAATCACAGTCTTCAAATCTGTGTAGTACAACAGAGAATATATGTGTTGGTGAATACACAGCATGTCACTGAACAACGTCTACTTTTATCTGCTGTGGTTCACTGCCAATTTTCTGTGTAGAAAAAGGGAGGCAAATGTAAGTGAATAGGTCCCATTATGTGACCGGGAGGATGCACCCCTTTACCTGAGAAGAAAAAAAAAAACAACTAAACCTAATGGCCCATTTAGACGGGACGAATGTCGGACAAATGATGCCCGACACTCATCCCCACACATACTTGCTCTCGCTGCTGCTGCATGGGAGCTAGTATCGCTGGCTCACAGTGGGGAGGCTGGAGGAGATTTCTCTCCATGCGCTCCCCGCCCCTCTCCATTCACCTAACAAAGCAGCCATTCAGTACTGAACAGCTGCTATTCACACTGAGCGATCAGCTCATCCTTCATCCAGTATGCTGCATAAATGATGGACGATGACCTGAACAATGATCGTTCAGTGTAAATAGCAGCAGTTCAGTACTGAATGGCCGCTATGTTAAGTGAATGGAGAGGGGCGGGGGGAGCGCAAGAGAGAAATCTCCTGCAGCCTCCCCCCCCCCCTCGCTGGCCACTCTGAGTGAGCCAGCGATACTAGCTCCGATGCAACAGCACGGGAGCGAGGACACACAGGGACGAGTGTCGGGCATCATTTGGCCTTAACTCACAAGTAATCTACTGCTGTTTCCATCTCCAGATCCATGAGACCCTAATCCCCATCTCATTAGAGGTACTACCACCAATTAGAGTTTTCAAAAAAATTCTCAGTGCAGAAATGTAGTTCATGTACCCAGCTATCCTGTTGATATATAATCTACAATGTAGTCATGTAAAACTTACATTAAACATGTTGAATCACCATTTAGAACACAGAGATGTAGCGTTTTCCAGTCCCAGTAAAAAGATTGTTTGGCACCCCCTCCCTTTTGTAGTGCTCTCTTTTGTGCCCCCACATTAATAGTGCTCCCTTGGTGCCCCCAGTAGTACTGGTGTTCTTCCCCTCCCTGCTCTAAGTACACTCTGGCCACACTAAGAATTACATTAAAGATGCTTCACATAGATTCATTAATAATGCATCACATAGATCCTGGTCACGCCACCGGCCCACCACTAGGTACATCTTCAATCCCCTTGCTCCGTCACCTGTTCTCAAAGGAAGAACCATAGGCACCAGAGACAGGAGGACAGAAGAACTCAGTGCTGGCCCAGTGGTGCAAAGTGAGAGACCAGTATCTGTGTGAGAGTATTATTAATGTAATTCACTGTGCAGAAGACAGTAAAGGGGGCGAGGATGAGGAGTGGGTGGGCTTATCTGTCACAGCTGTCCATCCCGCCCATCACATAGAGCGCATCTTTCAGGTGACTCTGTTCAGCGCGATCAGTAGCAATCATCTAATTCTAACTTAGTCAGGCCTGTGCACCCCTGCCCTCCATCCTAATTGTACCTGGGGTACATGCCCTTCCCCCAGCTATGCACTGGCAAAGCATTTTATATTGCAAGAATGTAGAAGATACCAGTATAAGACATGAGCTGTGTGCATCTGACGTGTTCGCACATGACTATTGTGTGTCAAGCTTGCTGCATTTCTTTTATCACCTACAGTAGATAAAGGGAGATTCCAATCTCAACCTGAAGAAAAAGGTCAAGAACAGCACGAATGATCGCCATATGCCAGTTTGCATCAGAGATGTACAATGTGTCAAGAAAATCTTCAGACCCATTCAGGGTTTTATTTTTTGCATTTTATGTTGTGGCCTTGTGCAAATTCTGCACTTAAACCCCATAATGACAAAGTGAGAAAAAGCATATTAGAAATCTGTAAATCTTTTAAAAATGAAAAATATTTTGCATCGATATACTGTAAGTATTCACACCCTGTACGCAGCGATTATGGCCTCCAGTCTTCTTGGAAATGATGCCACAAGGTTTTCACACCTGTATTTAGGAATATTCTGCCATTTTTCTCTGCAGATCCTCAAAAGCTCTGTTAGGTCAAATGAGGACCATCCTCATACAGCTATTTTCGGGTCGCTCCAGAGATGTTCGACTGGTTCAAATTAGGCCTATGTCTGGGCCACACAAGGGTATTCACAGAGTTGCCCCTCCTATGTTGTCTTGGCTGTGTGCTTAGGGTCATTGTCTTGTTGGAAGGTGAACCTACTGCCCAGTCTGAGGTTCCTCGTGGATCATGTTTTCATTATGAATATCTCTGTACTATGCTCTTTTAAGCTTTCCATCGACCCTTGACCAGTCTTCCTGTCCTAGCCGCTGAAAAATACCCCAAACGCATAATGCTGCCACTGTTGGAATGATTTGAGGCACGTGATAAGCAGTGCCTGGTTTCCTCTAGACATAAACACTGAATTAAGGCCAAAAAGTTCAGCCTTTGTTTTATCAGATCAGAGAATTCCATTTCTCACATTTTGAGTCCTTCAGCTCTATTTGGCCAACTCCAGGAAGGCTCTCACGTGTCTTTTACTGAGGAGAGACATCTTTCTGGCGATTCTGTTATAAAGCCCAGATTGGTGGAGTGCTGCAGTGATAGTTGACCTTCTAGAAGATTATCCAATCTGCATACAGGATCTCTGGAGTTCAGCCAGAGTGACCATTGAGTCACCTCTCTTACCAAGGACCTTCTCCCCCAACTACTTAGTTTGATGGGTTGGCAGCTCAAGAAAGAGTCCTGGTTGTTCCCAACTTTTTCATTTTAAGAATTATAGAGGTTGGTGGACTTTTGGGAACTTTCAGTGCAGCAGAAATTTTTTGTATCCTTGTTTAGATTTGTGCCTCCACACAATCCTGTCTCTGAGCTCTAGAGGCAGTTCTTTCTTCCTCATGGCTTGGTTCGGCTCTGATATGCATTGTGAGCTGTGAGACCTTATATAGATGGGGGAAGGGGGTTTCTTTTATAATTATGTCCAATCAATTGAATTTACCACGGGTGATTCCAATCAAGGTGTAGAAACATCTCAAAGACAATTTTAAAAAATGGGAGGCCCCCAGAGCTAAAATTTCAAAGTGGCATAACAAACGGTGTGAATACTTGTGTCAATGAAAAAGTAGTTTTACAAAAAAAAAAAAAAAAAACACTTTAGAGATTTCTAGCCACTGTTTTTACTTGGTCATGACTTTTGCATACAGAATGATGGGGAACATAACAAATTTTTAAAAACGTGAACGATTTTGAAGATTTTCCAGACGCACTGTATGTCGAGAGCATTTCCCAGTGTATTTTAATGGAACACATACAGCGTCACCATCAGGACAATACACCTAGTACTGCCCTAGCATTTCATAAAACAATTTGTATTTTGCAGGAGAGGCCACAAGAAGGAGATTTCATTGGAGAAGGCACAGCACCTTCAATACAAACTCCTGCCCCCCCCCCCCTCGTTGGTCTGCCTACTGCTTGCAGGGCTCCTACAGGGTCCTGGGCTGGGCAAATATTTACCTTCCACTTAGTTACGGAACAAAAACGAATAAATCAAGTGTCAGTGGCCTTTGGCTGTCTCTGTGTATGTACAATCCTTGTCAAGAAAAATCAAGCACCTAGAAGGAGGCTACCTCTAGCTTGTATACAAGATGTGATACGGGGGAGCATGGAAGTTCTAGTACCCTGTTGTACTACCTCTAGCTTGGATAGAAGATGTGATACAGGGGGGCATGGAGGCGCTAGTACCCTGTTGTACCACCTATGGCTTGGCTACAAGATATGATGCAGGCAGGCATGGAGCCTCTAGCATCCTGTTGTACCTCCTCAAGCTTGGATACAAGATGTGATGCAGCATGGAGGCTCTAGCATCCTATTGTACCGCCTCTAGCTTGGATACAAGATGTGATGCAGGCAGGCATGGAGGCTCTAGCAGGCATGGAGACTTAAGCTTGGATAAACAATGAGATACAGGTGGGCATGGAGGCTCTAGCACCCTGTCATACAGCCTCTAGCTTGGATACAAGATGTGATGCAGGCAGGCATGGAGGCTCTAGCAGGCATGGAGACTTAAGCTTGGATAAACAATGAGATACAGGTGGGCATGGAGGCTCTAGCACCCTGTCATACAGCCTCTAGCTTGGATACAAGATGTGATGCGGGCGGGCATGGAGGCTCTAGTCTTCTGTTGTATCACCTCTAGCTTGGATACAGGAAGTGATACGGCTGGCATGGAGGCTCTAGTACCCTCTTGGGCCGTCTCTAGCTTGATACAGGTAGGCATGGAGGCATACAGGTTCTGTATGGTATCCTGTGGCATATCGCTCCACAGTTGCTAAAATTGAGCCTCTAATCATGCAAACTTGGAGGCTGTCAAAGTTGGTGTCCCAGATGGTCCCATACATGTTACATTGGTGATAAATCTGGTGGACGGGCAGCCATGGAAGTGTGACAATGTTGTGGGGACATTCCTGGGACACCCTTGTGTGTGCGGTTGAGCATTAACCTGCTGGAAGATGCCTCTTGGAAGCCGCCATGAGAGGAACACATGTGGCTGCAGGATGTCCTGAACATATCGCTTGGCTGTCATTGTCCCTCGTACCACCAGCAGGGGGCAGCTCCACAACAAGGGCAGGATTGAGGCAATAAGTCTCCAGACACTAACGAGGCTGTCGTTCGCGCCTAAACGAACCCTGAATTTGTTGCTGAAGACAAAACAATTCCGCTCCTTAAGAGTCCAATTTTGTCATTCACAACACCACTGCAAACAGAGGCAACAGTGGGTGTATGTGAAAAACCGTACACGTAATGGGTGCCGCGAGACCGAATGCCCCCAGCCAAGTGCCTGGAAATGTCTCTGCCAGACACATGGGTGTACCGATGGCGCCACCTGTCTCTGGTTGGTGAACAATGAAATAGTTGGAGCTGATGGTGCTTGTTGGATGATCAGATGATCCTCTTTACAAGGACATCCCTCACCCGTTTCCCTGTGTGCCCTCACACATCCAGTGGTCCCAACACCTCCTAACAGTCTGGTCAGAAAGGCCCAGGTGGGGGGCAATTCATCGATACGACCATCCAGCTTCTCCTATCCCAATAATGCGCCCCTCTCAGACTCTGGTAACGGGGTGAAATCTCTTCTCTGCGTCGTAGGGGTGTCTAGTGGTCAACAAGCTCTACACAAGAGGTCACTACACACAAAGAGCCACTGAGAGCCTTTTGTAGGTCAAGGGGGTAGGGACCACTTTTAGGTCCTCAGGTGACAAAACTGTTCATCTAATCATTGCATATCTGCCCGAGATGTAACTGCATGATGAGATTTGCAGCAAAAACAACAACTTCTAGTGGTGTTTTTTTCTTTTTTTTTTTTAGAGTGTAGTCAGCCCTTTTTCCTTCTCTTGAGATTTTCTTATCATTTCCTTGTTTATTAGAACCATACTAACAAGTCAGGTTTAACCCATACCCTGCACCTCCCTACAGTAAAAGTGCTTACAGTAATTAAACCTCCTGAATTACAGTATGGCTGTAATAAAGGATTTCCCTAAAATCCTCGTAAGAGTGAAATACTGTCCAAAGCCTTCACTGCAGTCATTCTTCACAGCGCTTGAAAGCAGTTTGCGAATGTATATCTATCTCCATAGGTGTCTATGTATGTGCATGTCCGACTGGTATGGCATTGAGCTGATACATCCCCTCATCTAGTCTATTTTTCTCCGTTAGAAATAAGAATTACTTTTCCAAGCTTTTCAATTTTGATTAGAGGAAAAAATGGAAGAAAAAAAAACAAGACAACCCCAACCTGGTTACTTTGAACACAAGAACCCCCCCCCCCCCCCCCCGACACACACTTTAAAAAGATAATTCTATTCATTACATAGTTAGTCCCTGAATATATACTAGTCCACTAATGTCACCTTGTTTAGTTATTTTTCTCTATATGAAAACTCATGCAATCCTTCCCTTCAGTTGGATCATGTGATCATATTGTGTCTACCTGGGAAATAGTGACAAAAAGTCAATATTTCAGTCAGTATAATTCCTGTGCGATGACATGGCATGGACTGTGGGAGGTTTAGCAGAAATTCCTATCACAGTTACTGATGATAACTAGAGGCTCCTGTCACATAGTACTAATGAACACGATGACAGTTTAGCCTCCTGGCTGTATACTTTTGTTTTTTAGCTCATATAGGAGAGTATAGGGGATAATGATAATCAGTGTCCTCCCAGCAGGCAGAGATGGTACTGACTGATGCATCATAAGATCACTAGCACAGCATACAGGGGGAAGAAAAAAAACAAAATCAAGATGGTGCCTGATAAGTATCAGACAGGAGACTGCACTGCTTGAAAGTATGTGCAATATACATAGTGGAACAGGTTGCCATGGGAGGTGGTGAGTTCTCCTTCAATGGAAGTCTTCAAACAAAGGCTGGACGGACATCTGTCTGGGATGATTTAGTGATCCTGCACTGAGCAGGGGGTTGGACCCGATGACCCTGGAGGTCCCTTCCAACTCTATGATTCTATATGAGACATCCAAAGTGTGACAACTCAGGCGAGGAGAGCAGGAATGAAAAAACGTGTTTTCACTGGAGTGGCCCTTTAAGAGCCAAACATTGTAAGACTATTTTATTTTTAATGTGCAGCCATAGTAATACATCTCCTCTGATCTGCCTTTCTCACGGTTATCCGGCCAGCTATGAAACCTGATCTGGATTGTACAGGATTTGTGCTTTACATAAGAAAATTGTGCTGTGTGAGCGACACATCAAAGCTGGAGAAATAAGTAGCACGACTGGCCCTGCCTCAAAAGGACCTTGAAAGTGCATTTCCAGGTATAGTATTTGTTCACGTCTTCTTGAAGAAATATGCCTCAGGATGCTAAAGAACTACAAGAGAGTAACGGCCAACCAAAGAGGTCAGGTGGAGGAAAGGAGGACAAGGTGCACAAATGAACGCAGGTCATCAGGCGACTAAAGAAGGTGCTCTGTAGCATCCAGAATGGATAAACTCTATTTCTTAAACTTCAGTAGAAAAGTCAGCTGAGATTATAAAGTGATGCTCCAAGTGCCAATAAAGTGTGAGTCAGTAGTAGTGAACCACTAGGAGGAGCAGAGCCCCAAGGTCAACATCTAGTAAAACTAACCCTGAACCATCACAGGTAGGTCACGCATCTATTCCACAGCTCCATCATGTCAGCATGTCTGCTACTTTCCATCTGACTGCTACTTTGTTGTATACACAGTATACAGATCAACCCCTTACAGGACTGGTGAGACTTTAATGTTTGTGGATGGGACCAATTTTTATTTATTTTTTTTAAATACCAAGGTAGCTGGTCCACCTTATTCTATACAATGCTTTTGGTTTGTATGCTGTATATCCAAAGCCTCATGAATAAATATGATTGGAAATAGACATACTCCACTGAATCATCAGTCAGGTTTTCCCCCCTCTCTCACACCAAAAAGTTTTTCACTCTTAAAAACTGCAGCTGACTATTCTCAACTTTTACTTCCCACTGCAGAACTCATGAAAAACGTCAACTAAGGATCTGTTAAAAAAAAAAAAAAATTAATGACCCCCCCACCCCCCAAATTTTTTTTAAAAAAATCTGATGTCAATGGATCAGTGCACAATGCCATAAACAGATTCAAAAATAGATGTCAGACTGGGGCAGGTTTTACACGGCTGAGAATCCTGCACAAGTTTGGTGCGTTGCAAGACGCACAAAACTAGCGCGAATATGAACTCCATTCTTTTGGTTGGAGCCATATACAGGAGTGATGTTTTCTCGCACCAGCCATGGCACGTGCTATCTTTTCAATGAGACGGTTAAAGACATTGCATGCTCTGTGATGTGCATGCGAGTGCAATGCAAGGTTTCCCATTGCAAACAATGGAAAACACTTGCCAATCCTCCAACGTGCCTAATAGCCGTACCGGAGGATCGCTTCTTTCCAAAAGTGATGGGACGCCCGATATCGCACTCACCCGTAGGTAACAGATAATCTCTGCTGGCATCAGTTTGGCATCCGTTTTAATTGATGAGTTTTTAAGTGTAAGTTTTTTTGCTTCTAGCTTTCCTCGGCGCATGCACAGATGAAAAAAAAAAAGATCCGTAGAACAGAAAAAAAATAGATACAAATAGAGGGCTTTACATTTGCATATTTTCTCTACTGACCAGTGTTTGTTTATATATATATATATATATATATATATATATATATATATTTATTTATTTTATTTTTTTTATTTTTTTTAAAAAAGACAATGCCACTTTGTCACATTGCTGTCACATTGTTGTGAAAAAGTAGAAACCTGTCAGAACGAGCATGAACGGAGAAATTGGGAATGCTAAAAATCCATTGAAATCAACTGGGAATTACATTGAAACATTTGTTTCCGTTCGTGTCCCTAGGATAGAACAGAAAGCCCCGAACAAAGATATGAATGGAGCCTTTATTATCATCACATCAGCGTTCAGTTCTTCCATTTGTCTGTTCCATCCTTAGAGCTTAAAAGTGGAAAACAGCCGCATCTTGTGAAACCCTCACTGATTTCTGTGGGTCTTCTTTCTGATGTTGCTTCAGTTCCCCATCGTTCAGCTTGGCTTCCGTATTTTAAAGGGGGAAGGGGGTGGGGTTGGAGGGGTGGACGGACACTGACCTGCAGGACTTTTTTTCCATCCTATATAATGGAAACCGAACAGAATGCAGCTTTCCATTTCCTCTTTAAACATTGTCGTCAAGGGGGACGGACACACACGGCTGCTATTCCGTTTGTATCTACTTATGCTTCTGTTTAACGGATCCATTTAGTACAACCAAATGCGTGCAGTTGTAAACTAGAACTACATTTCAAACAGGCAAAAAAGAAGAAGAAGAAAAAAAGGATTCATTAAAAACTGGCAAATACTTAACCGATGCAGATGAACATTAGACCGGTTTCACACCTGCACTCGAATCCTGGGTGCCATAATGTCAGGAGCTCATATCATTGACACTGCGGCAACCAATTGGAAGGCAGCAGTTACCTGACTTCTGCTGTCAACAGAGTACGATCACTCAGCCAGTTGTGAATCCGCCTAACAATTGCCTTGTCAATCCCATATTTGGTCATTTTTACAATAAGGATGGTATGAGATACTTTGCCAAATGCTTTACTAAGGTCTTTGTAATTCTGTCATAGAAGGAAATTAGATTTAGTCTGGCATGACTTGTTTATTACAAACCCATGCTGGCTCTGGTTAATTACTCCATTTTCATCCAAGTACTTGCATACATGCTGTTTAATAATTTGCTCAATGATCGTTCCCGGTATAGAAGTCAGGCTCAAAGGCTATTTCAATTGGTTCATTCACAGGCATATATTTTGCTTGCACATTTAAAAAACCCCAAAATAAATAAATAAATAAATAGAGAGCATGTTGTATCTTTCTGCACATTATGGCAACAAAAGGTACTCATAGAAGTCAATAGGGGGTACACAAATGCACGTGGAATATGCAAGGAGATGCATGAAACACTGCTGGACAAATAGCACATCTGGAACCAATTAGCTATTTCAATTAGTGCACTTGTTTGCCTGCGCAGATGAACATGCCTTGTGAAATACCCAATACGCATGCAAGAAAAGCTTAGCTAGTAGCGCACTTACGGCCATGTAAAGCTGGCTAAAGTGATTTGTAACCGGAGAGACTCTTTAAATGGATCGGGGAGGGGGGGGGGGGAAGGAGTTTTTTGTTTTTTTCCATATTCAAAGACAAAAAAATGAAGCAAACAAAAAACCACAAAGATGGATCCATTAACAAAGGCTAAAAGAACACTTTTGTGAATGTACTCCCTCCTGAGTATTGACGGGAACACTCATTGCCCATGGTGTAACTGCAATAATTAACATTATGAAGGGCATGCCTTGAGATCTTTGAGTCACCTCCAGTATTATCGCTTACTATTACATTGCACATTACTGTAAATGACGGCTCATTAGCTGCATATGGCAGAATCTGATGCTTTTGTAAGCATAATACTGATCACTATACTCTGTCGACCTTCAATATTGTGTAAATCAAAAAATCCCGCAAAAAGGTTTACAGCAGTTTAGCCCTCACTTCTAGGCACTCCCAGTATTAGAGTCTAATATAACTTTAGAAATACAATTCACACTCCATAAGAAAATAAGGACAACATGTCAAAGAAGACTAATCTATAATAAATCAGCTGAGAGACAACGTGGAAGATAAAGGTTTAGAAGAAAGGTGGAGCTACCCCCCCCCCCTCCCCCGATAGACTGGTTAATTTATCCTAATATGGAGTAAAACGATAACGGGAGCGCTGCCAACCAGGGTAACACCTCATTCACACATGGGAGGGCCTAATCACAGGGACAGGATATAAGGCAAATTAGTTTTAGCGCAAACTCCCAATTCATACATTCCGAATTCAATGGATAGGGTCCAACGGTCCTTTTTTTAAATAATTGCATAGCAAAAGAACACATTTCGAGGCACAAAGACCCCTTAGCTGGGACGAATACTATCAAGGTATTAGCAAGCTATAAAAGTACAAAAATGATAGCGCCGAGAAACGGGAAAAAGAAAAAAACAAAAAGCACAAGGGAAACACAAAAACTGCGGATATTCTCCCCAAGATTTTATATATTTTCCAGGCTGGCCCTTGGAATTGACCTAAACCTGCTCATGTCTCGCAACACACAAACCTTGAACAATTTTTTTCAGCCGTGTTTTTACACCCTATCTGGTTCATGTTTTGTGAACCATAATATAATATAAATCTTTAGGGCTATTCATTTGGCCATATTTTTCCTGGCCAGGTTTTAAAACAAAGCATAAGTTATTTTTCCCATTTTTGCCTCATTTTGCCATTTTTCATTGGGTAAATACAGATCAGTATTTGTCAAGTAGAAAATAAACTAAAATAAAAGAGATCAAATACTGGTGAAATACTGATGACATGCAGTTGTAATCTCATCTATAAGACATCTATATTACAGATCTCCATTACGGATGCGTTACAATACGATCCTCAGAAATTGCCTAAAGGCCTATTTACACAGGATGAATGTTTATGCAGCATAAACGATGGACGATCAGCTGAACGATGATCGTTCAGTGTCAATAGCAGCCGTTCAGTACTGAACAGCCGCTATGTTAGGTCAATGGAGAGGGGCAGGGGAGAGCGAGGAGTGAAATCTCCTCCAGCCATCCTGCTGTGAGCCAACAATCCTCGCTTTTGTGCAGCAGTATGGGAGCGAGTATGTGCAGGGATGAGTGTTGGGCATCATTTGCATGACATTCGTTTTGTGTAAATGGGCGTTTAGGCCAGTTTCACATCTATGTTGGAACCTCCTTAACAGGGTCCATCTGGTGCTGTTAGATTATTTCAATTTTAATTCTGTTTCTAGGCTCCAAAAATGGAACAGAGACAGGAAGCCCTAGCAGAGATGTGAACAAGCCCTGTATTTCCCCAATGTGAAAAGGTGGCCATACCCTTCGCCAAAATATAATGGGAAAAAAACAAAACTATCACAATGGAGATCTGAGGCTTGATTTTATGCTTTTTTGTTTTAATACTTATCCACAAAAGTGATAAATCAGCTTTATACGAACCCTGGGGAACAAACACTGACAACTGAAGGATTACATTCAGAAAGGCATTATGTGACATTACTGCTAGCAAGACCAAGGAAATAATTCACTGCAGTGCATGAAATAGCTTTCCACTGACTCAAATGCAAGGAACCTCTTCCAACTGTGTTCTGCGAATTCAGGTCATTACATTTAGTAGAAGAAAACGGAAATTAAAGATTTTTTTCCTAGAAATTACAAAGCTAAAATGTCATTATTTGGGGTGGATTCGCACAAACGTATGTTCATTGGGTGTAATATGCGAAAAATGGCATCAACGAAAGTACATTGCTTTGCATTGCTCCCCTCACACTTACGTATATTTAATGCGTAATTTATGCGTGGGAAAAAATAAAATCGCAGCAGGTTCTATTTTTCCGTGCATTATGCAAGCAAGAGCCTCTGAGTGCGTTCCGAATGCAATGCATACAAAATTACTTTGCATATTTGTGACTTTTTTCACGCATATTGCTAAGACATGAGAAGGAATGTGCAGTGAATGTGAACGAGCCGATGTCTATTCTATGCCTGCAGAAAATGGACCAACGAAAAGGGAATTAATTTTCATTAGTCATTCAATGGTTGGCAGGGTTTACACTGACTTGTTTGAATGTGCACAATGTAACGATTTTTGGAACACTAACATTCTGCATAAACAGCCCCGAGTATGCCAGCGGTCATTGACTGATCAGCTCAGCTACTTGCTTGCTGGTCAGTTGCACATCTTTCCGTGTGAACAGCAGCTGACCAATGCTAACAGTATGGAGATGAATGATGGCATTAATATTCAATTATACCCAAACTGCACATCATCTATCCGTGTGATACTTAACGAACGAGTGCTAACAGGCTAATTGTCAGTCTCTGCTTGCAAGGAGTGGCTGCTACATCCAGGCAGGGAATGAATGAAGTGGTGGCACACATGGCTCTCCCCATACAATTCAGCAGGAGTTCTGCAAACAGCAAAGCACTCCTGCTGGGCCTTCATCCGAAAACTTTATGTCCGTTACCTGTTTACTGTCTTTAAAGGCGTTTTCCAGGAAAATACTATTGATGAACTGTCCTTAGGGGAGGTCATCAATAGCCGATTGGCTGGGGCCCATCGAACAGGACCCTGATTTTAATGATAACTGTGCCTGCAGTTAGTAGTGCTGGCCACTAGACAGGAGTTGGAGCAGCAGCTTCCACTCTTTACCCTTGCGTGTGGCAGAACCGACAGCTGCCACCTGACCAGCTAATAGCCCGGAGTCCTGAGTGACGGACCCCTGCCAACCAACTATTGATGACCTACCCTGAGGATACATCATCAATAGTATTCTCCCTGGAAACCCCCTTTAAGGATTTATAATGCCATATAAATACAGACAAAAAGAATAAAACAAAGTTTCTATAAGGAAAGTTTACTCTTTGAGTAATGAAGGGACAAGCAACTTTGCAATTCATTTCTAATTCCAATATCTTTGCTGACAGCAACTAAGGACATTTTTAATTCCATCCTAAAACGTGTATCATATCCAGTCTAGACAATCGCTTGTAAACTAAGTATATGAGCAGCACTAATGTCTCTCGTTAATTATGTACCAGTGTAGATGAAATATATTAACCTGCAGCACAAACTGTTCACCTCCCAGTGTTGCCTAGAATGGATGCCTTGTCGGAAACTCATCGGAGACAAGTATTAGTTCTGTATGGATCTTCAAATTTGTAATTTCCCCTTCACTAACAGCAAACAGAAATCTTAACAGATGGTGAGAAACAAACACTAATTATACAAGACACCCTACAACACAGTAATTAGGCTTTATGTATAAATAAACATCCTTAGGCCGGGCTCACATGGGCAGACCGGATTCTGTATGCAAGAAATCCTGCAGAAGATTCCAGCTGCAAGCCCGGCTAGCGATCCCACGTACCTTATTCTCCTGTATTGCGGATGACCGCGGTGGCTCGCAGTCGCTTATACGCAGTATAATTTGCTTTTTTCCAATACTTGGATTTCTCGTGTGTGTTAGTTGTGTATCAGCTGCGAGTCAGTTGGCCTCCATTGACTTCAATAGAGGCCGTCTGCGGCAAAATAGAGCATGCAGCAATTTTTCCTCCGCACGCGGACTACGCAATTTGTATCTTCAAGTGAGTGTGAAAAAACAAAGCACATGCTTTTTAATGCCTGCGTTTGGCCACAAAAGCAGTTCGCAGATTCCGCAATTGGGCTCTGCCCGCATGAGCCTGGCCTTTACCCGCTTTCACATGGCCAAGAAAATCATGCGAGAATTATGCAATGCGAAATGCACAAATATCACATGAATATGAACCCCCATGTCCTATCCTGGGGCGTTCCCTCAGAACGTATCACCCATTGGGGCCGGTAAAGCCATAGCACAGCGTGCGATGTGAGGTTTCCCACTGAAAACAATGGGAAACACTCAGCGATCCACCGGCAGGGCTGTCAGCCGTGCCAGAGGATCACTACCCCGTGAAGCAATGCAAGGCGGTTTTGACAGAAAAACATCTCGCATCCGCGAGTAAATTGCAAATTGGCGAGCTTGATATTAGGCTAAGTTTCATGGTCTGATATCACACTCGCCCATGTGACACGACTTTTAAGCCTACTTTAAAGAATAAAGGTCTGTCTACACAAGACAACTGCTGGGTGCCTAAGTGCCCGACAGCCTTCCCACAGACTGCCGCCCGACTATTGCTGCTGTGCTTACATGGAACGCGATATTCGCTCAAGTAAACGGAGGCGGAGCGAGCCGGGCTCATTCTGGACCGCCTACATTCATAGTAAACAAGAGTCGCTCAAACAATGCTTCATTTTTAGCTCTGCTAAAAACCAAGCGACTCCGACAGGTGAGCAATTTCTTGCTCAGCGCCCTTTCATCGGCTGTGTGTGTACAGGAGGACCATCACGAAAATTTCCATCAATAATTTAGTAGATAAATACCCCATGTAGAGTACCCTTAAGGCTGCCCGTTTATGGGCGATAGCCATAGCATGATCCGTGGTGATAAATCGCCCACGGATCACGCTATGAAAAGCTTTCCATAGGCTAACTATGGAAAGCACAGCCCGACATCCAACGATCATAACGATTCTCCGCTCGTGGGAGTAAAATCATGACATGTGATTTGACGCGATTCTCCTTGGTGAGCCTATCTACTAGATAGGCTCATCGCAGAGGCCTGTCATTCTCCCCACTCTTCCTCCCCTGCGGTGGAATATAGCTAGCAATATTCAGTCACGGCTGTGGACAGGCGGCCTTAGTATGCTTTTCAGAAACTTTTGACCTGCTAGAGAGACGTGCCAAAAGTTTTGATCAGTGAGGGTCCCTCTGCTGAGACCCCTGCTCATAGCTAGAACGAGGGAGATGCAGCGTTCACCTGAGCACTGTCCCCACCTTGGCTGCTTTTTGGCTCCTCCTGACAGCTGAAGACGGCCCATATAGTGGTCTAGGGAAAAAATGATCACCCACTAGTTAGGAGATCGATTTGTCTTAAATATCCCAAGGACTAACAGAATATAAAGTCCCAGTGAAGAATCACTAGGATTCTCTTTCTTATCCCTGGAATACTTCCCTGGCTGAAAATTCAGGCTATCAAGTTTTCAAACTTGTGCTATTAGGTTCAAAACCTAAAACTATATTGAGCTCTTCTATGTCTGATGACTTACGGTACTTGCCAATTATTGTACAACTACTCTTTTTCTTTACCTGTCCAGAATGGTGTAGTATTGCAGGGCTAAAGTACTAATAACTTCAAGGGAGTGAGACGTCACTTTCCTGTTGTATTGTTGTCATTAGGTTGATTGGCGAGAAGACAATCAAAATCATTGATAGTGTTTATCTGCTTTGCTGCTGGGAAGTAATTACCCTGTTTCCCTGAAACAAAGACATCTTCTTATATTAATTTTTGCCCCAAAAGAGGCACAGTGTCTTATTTTCAGGGGGTGCCTTAATACTCACCTAGCAGACTGCATTCGGGTCCCTCTCGATGGGCTGCGGCGCTCTGAGAGCATTCTCCTTCTGGTAACAGAGCTTGAATACCCAGTTTCCAGAAAGATTGCTGCGATTGGATCATGCCAATCACAGCCATTCAGCCTCTTGCTGGAGGCGGGGTATTCAAGCCCTGTAACAAGGAAGAGAATGCTCTCTCAGCGCCGAGGACTACACAGAAGACTGCCAGAGCGCCGCAGCCCAGCGTGGGGGACCCAAACGGCGCCTATTAGGTGAGTATTGCTTTTTTTCCCTATGTAATGTAAGCTAGGGCTTATTTTTAGGAGAAGGCTTATATTTCAAGCCCCCCCAAAAAATATTCAGGGCAGGGCTTATTTTTGAGAAAACAATATGCCAGCTGGATACGACATAAGAGTTGGAACAGTGATTGTCTGTCTTTACTGGTCCCTCATTGATCCCAAGAATGGTCCAGTAAGGCCAATTTCAGAACAGAAGTGCTATACCCATTTGGTCACTCTGCCTTAAAATGAATGAAAGTTACAGAAACCGCCAAGTGCTCGCCCGCCCGCTCTTAATGACATAACTGTCTAATTTGGGAAAACCTTTTGAGACACATTTTATTGCATTTCAAAAAACCTACTGAATCCCACGCTAGACTGGAACACGAGCTCTGCGATAGTTTAACAGTTCCTATTCATGAAGCGTGCCCTACAGTCAGCCAGGTTTCCTCTCCTACCAATTAGCTAGGTTTTTCCTTCCTGGATTGTCCTCCAAGGATATACTTGGACACAAAGCCGGAAGCTCTAAAGTAAATGATTTCACAAGTAGCTGTAACAAAGTCTATGACATCTGCGAGAGAGGAGAAAGTATTTCACGTGACTTAGAGAAACTATGATGTCATTTTTGGTCAATATGTCCATGCATACCTCTACTATTTACGATGCTGGAAAGATGTGATCTTTAACCCCTTAAGGACATGACCCTCCCTCATTTTTGGTTTTTCCTCACCCCTTTTAAAATCATAACTTTTATTTATCCATCGACGTAGCTGTATGAGGGCTTGTTTTTTGCGGGACACATTTTTCAATAGTACTGTTTAATGTACCATATATTGTACTGAAGAACAGCGTACAAGCTGCAACAAAAACGTTATTCTATGGGTCAGTACGATTGCTACGATACCAAATTTATAAGGTTTTTTTTTTTTTTGCTGTACTACTTTAAATAAATTTTTGGAAAAAGATTTTTTTACATTTATATTCTGCCACCATCTTCTGACAGTCATAACTTATATTTTCTGTCGACATAGTTGTACGAGGGCTCATTTTTTGCAAGACGTCCTGTAGTTACTACTGGTACCATTTTTGGAGAACTTATGACTTTTTGATTGCTTTTTATTACATTTTTTCTTTGAGATATGGTGACCAAAAAAAAACCAATTCTGTGCGTGGTAAATAATGCATTACTTTGATAGATCGGACTTTTATGGGCACAGCGATATAAATGATGTTTTGGGGTTTTATTATAAATATGGCAAACAGGTTTATTTTAAAACTTTTACTGCCTTTTATTCTTTTTAAATAAAACATTTTAAAACTACTTTTTATATTTTTTTTTTAGTCCCCACAGGGGACAAGAACTTGCGATGCTTTTGTCATAGCATTACATCATAATGTGATCTGCCAGGCAAACTATCAAGCCATGCCACAGGCAACGGCAGCCCTCAGCCTTTTAGAAGGCCACCGGCCGCAACGGCTGCCACACGCACCCCACAAACCTCATTGCAGGTTGTTTGTGTGCGGGACCCCCATACATTGACCGGGACATTTAAAGGGTTAACGGCTACAATAAGCAGCACTGCTTATCGAAGCTGTTCCTTACGGCTAACATCCACGTTGTATGGACCGGGATCGACCGGCGATCCCTGTCTATACTAAGCCCGAACCTGCAGGACGTAACTGTACGTCCTGTAACGTTAAGGGGCTAAAAACAAGGCAAAACCAACGTTAGCTCCTGAGCCATTAAAAGAAAAACGTGTTCTAGTTTCAAGACTGAGGTGCACAAGGGACACTTTTATACGGACCTTTTAATTCAAAGCTTGTTGTATATGTGCTAGGATTATATATGTGTCCTATAGTTAGAGAACACATACTATGCCGATGTGAGAGCAATCGATGGTTGAGGTATTCTTTGAAACCAAAATATTAGTAATATTCCCAGATTTGCAGGCTTCACCACTATGGAATGTATATGTACCTGATGCGTGTAATCTAATTATTATGGCAGTCATTTCACTGGATACATCATCTCCTATTTATTACAAATCTGTTCACATTCTGCATTCTTTATAGGAGGAGTTTTAGCACTATATACTGGCTCATATATCCGAAACTAAAAAGTTTATGCATTAAAGAAAATGCAATTCTCTCCAGAGTCTTAAGATTCCAAAGTCCAAGTGCTGAACTTAAGGAGAGTTATAATAAATAACCAATTAATCTGGCAGAGAGAGCGGAACAATTGTATTTTATGGTCGGAAAGAAAGAGTAGTCTGGTATGAACATCACAGCCCCAAGACAATACACAGCGTTGTCTAAAGACGGTACATAGGCCAATGATGGAGATTACACAAAAAGCACATTTTGCACATTAGGTTAAATTATTTTGTGGGACCATTTTAATTTGGAGGCCTTTGTTAGGCTTCCAGCTGCCATGGGAACCTATTGTTAACCCGCAATCACACTGCGGGGTGCCAATGGGTGACAGAAAGAGATCCCTCTCCCTGCCATCTGCTTATATGCTGAAGTCGCTATTGATTGTGGCATGCGAGGGGTTCAATAGCCAGGATCTGAGCTTTCTCCAAATCTGACAGTTAGAGCAGGAGCCTGGTTATCAGTAGTCAGATAAGCCACCACCTTAAAAAGATGTATGTGCAGGGTAAAAGCCATTTAGTGCCATCAGTTTAAAAAAGTGTATTGGCTGTCACTAAGGGGTTAAGAATAATGTCTACTAGCTAAAACCAGAATATCCCTTCAGTGTTCAGTATTTGGAAATTGCAAGTTTTTGCAAAACCCTAATATTTTACATACAGTGCATCAAGCTTTTCTTTTAATCAGGTCATTTTTTTTTTTAATACAATTACCCCGTAATTTCATGATATTTATGCATGCACAAGTATAGTATGCATAGAACATATCACTCCACCGCAACAATACAATCAGAAGAAATTTACAATTTCTACAAATTTCTTCAAATGTAGTCAAACAGACTCTTTTTTTCCAATATATTTCCCCTTTCCAAAGATAGAACCTCTCCTATTTTTGTGACAGAATCTCCCACTGTTAGAGGTTAGCTTGCATCCAACGGCAGTAATCAGCTTCCGCGCCTGATACAATTCTAAATTCCCATCAACAATACCCGGTATACAAGTTCAGGGGTTAAGACCAATATCGAAAAGAAAATAATTAGAAAAACGTTAGTACCCCATTCCAAAATTCACACAGTTTTACCGAATCCCAGACCGTATGCATTACATCTGCACCATCCATGTAACATGTCGGACAGTCTGAGATTAATCGAATATAGTTACACAACTATGATGGAATACGATAAACTCTAAGCACTAGATACAATTGTGAGACTTATTGACTGTCCAATAGGTATAGAATTGGAATCATAGCCAACACTGCGGCCAAAATAGTTTCCTTTTACCTTTATTGGGAATTGCTGTAAATAGAAAGAAATCATCTGCCTACATAAATAAGGTATTACATCCTCTGTAGCTCCAGAACACTCAATAAGAATATTCGCCAGAATGCCCCAAGCTTAAAGGGGCTGTCCCGCGCCGAAACAGGTTTTTTTTTTTTTTTTGCATAGGCCCCCCGTTCAGCGCAGGACAAACCCAAGGGATGTGGTGAAATAAAAAAAAAATTTTACTTACCCGAATCCCCTCTCTGCATCTTCTTCTTTCTTTTTCTCCAAGATGGCCGCCGGGATCTTCACCCACGATGCACCACGGGTCTTCTCCCATGGTGCACCGTGGGCTCTGTGCGGTCCATTGCCGATTCCAGCCTCCTGATTGGCTGGAATCGGCACACGTGACGGGGCGGAGCTACGTGATGACGAGTAGAAGGGTGCGGAGCCAGAACGCCGCTTGTGGCGGACCGACCAGAAGGTAGAAGACCCTTCTGCGCAAGCGCGTCTAATCGGGCGATTAGACGCTGAAATTAGACGGATCCATGGAGACGGGGACGCCAGCAACGGAGCAGGTAAGTGAATAACTTCTGTATGGCTCATATTTAATGCACGATGTATATTACAAAGTGCATTAATATGGCCATACAGAAGTGTATAACCCCACTTGCTTTCGCGGGACAACCCCTTTAAGACCAAAGTCACACAGAAAGTCATTGTTGCAATTCAGAATTAAGTATCTGCAGCAAAATGGAGTATGCTGCGATTTGTTTTCCGGTTACTGGTGTATCTAGTCGCCACCACAAGTATGGGTGGAGACCTAGTGATGGGCTGTATCCATCCAGTGTGTGTCCGCAAGCTACTGATAGGCTGCTTGCAAGAAGGTCCTAGCAGCGTGGGGATTTACTTATGGCTGGTATGGAGGGTTAGCGTTAGTTTCAGTGTTAGGCTTACATTAGTATGTGTAAATCCTTCCATGTGACAGTGAGGCTGCATTAACATGGAAGCATTTACAGCTAATAATGTAGGACTGACACTGAAACTAACTCTCCATCCCAGCCATAACTAAATCCCCATGATTTTGCCAGCCGTTTAACAACTGCGTCATCTCCCCTCCAGACTCACCTCCCGCCCACCCCCTCTTCCTCTCTGCTAGGCAAGGCATGTGCAGCCGCAGTTACATTCCCCGAAGCAGCGCTCCCAGCGTCTCCTCCTACCTGGTGTCCAACTGCATCCTCGGTACCCTTCCCACCTCCTGTCACAGAACGTGTCCTGGAGCTGTGGGGGAACCAGAGTGGCAAGTGGCAGCCCAAGGATGGCAGCGAGTGAACCGTATAGCCAAGGGAGACCGGAGTGGTGAGTCGCAGGACCTGAGGGAGAGCAAGCTGTCCAGCCAATCAGGGACTGCGGGCATAACCTGGCTGTCAAACAGCCTTACCCTTGTTGACACCCACCACTTCCGGTGTCGACAAGGTACAGTAGTACCCATTTTCCGGACCAGAAGGCCTGCAAAACAAACCTGTGTGCTTTAATTAAGCTGCGGACACTGATGTCTCCCTATGGGCGGCTTGAATTGCGGATTGTCCACGCAAGTTCCGCAATTCAAGTCCGTCCCTGGACATGAGGCCTTAAAGGAGATGTCCCGCGCCGAAACGGGTTTTTTTTTTTTTAAACCCCCCCCCCGTTCGGCGCGAGACAACCCCGATGCAGGGGTTAAAAAAACCACCCGCACAGCGCTTACCTGAATCCCGGCGGTCCGGCGTCTTCATACTCACCTGCTGAAGATGGCCGCCGGGATCCTCTATCTTCATGGACCGCAGGGCTTCTGTGCGGTCCATTGCCGATTCCAGCCTCCTGATTGGCTGGAATCGGCACGTGACGGGGCGGAGCTACACGGAGCTACACGGAGCCCCATAGAGAAGAGCAGAAGACCTGGACTGCGCAAGCGCGGCTAATTTGGCCATCGGAGGGCGAAAATTAGTCGGCACCATGGAGACGAGGACGCCAGCAACGGAGCAGGTAAGTATAAAACTTTTTATAACTTCTGTATGGCTCATAATTAATGCACAATGTACATTACAAAGTGCATTATTATGGCCATGCAGAAGTGTATAGACCCACTTGCTGCCTCGGGACATCTCCTTTAATCCCATCAAGTACGACCACTCATTGTTATAACTGGATTTATTTCAGTCCTCATGTCCACGCGCAGATCAGATTCCACATGCTTGAACCCACAGCGGAATCCGACCCTGCCTGCGACCGAGGACCCCTGCAGGTCTTCTATCTTTTTCATTGCGAATGTGTGCGGAAGTGCTGGCCCGCGCACCGCCGCACATGTGCAGTGGAGGGTTTTTTAAAACTCCTGCTTTCCTGCGGATGAGACAGCTTCTATTGACTTCAATGGAAGCTGTCCGTGCAGAATCCGCACTAAAATGGAGCACGTTGCAATTTTTTTTCCGGACCAAAAAAAAAAAAGTCCACAAATCAAATCTGCATACTTTATTTCACTTGCGGACACCGAGGTTTCCTTATGGGCGGCTTGATTTGCAGATTCCGCAAATCAAACCTGCAAGTGGACATCGGGCCTTAACAATGTGCACACTTGCCCAAATATTCAGAAAAACACTATGATAAAAATTGTAAAAATCCCCCCAAAAACTGTTATTTTACCACCAAACTAAGTACATGCATTCAGAGGGTTCTGCATGTGCCATTCAGTTCTGACACCCACTGCTAAAAACAAAGTGAAGGCTGGAGGTGAAACTGGTTAGACCAGAACAGAGCTCACAGCATGCAGCGACAGGGAAGGACCTGTACAGAGGATCATTTCAAGTCTCCGCTTGCTCGCTAAAAGTCAAACAAAACTTCAGATGAAGGAAGAAGCAGGAAGTTTGGGAATGTGATTGCAAAGAAACTATTCAGGACCCAAACCAAAAACTAATACACTTTAACCCCATAAGGACCAGGGTGTTTTCATCCTAAAGCACTAGACACTTTAGGCATTTTACCCATGTAATGGTTTTACTGCCCTTTATTTCTTAACTTACCAAAATTATTTTTGCTGCATTTTTTCCCGTGACATATAGCTATTTTTTCATATCTTTTTTTCAACAAGCCAAAAAAATATATTTTCTTAAATTTATAGTTAGTTTTAAAGTGAGTAAAGTTAGTATATTTACACTCAAAGTACAGGAATGGATTCCTCGTATTGTTTCGGACATTTTGATATATAATTTGTATAGTTTTGGATTATATGGCATCGCATATGGCGATGGTTTTGGTTGGAGTCAGCAGTGGGTCATTTTTTTATGTATAGATTTTTATTTTATTCTGTAAATTTTTCTTATTTTTGTAACTATTTTTTTAGCATCTATGTCCCCCATGACGTTATACAAGATCTCTGGGAGTCATTCACTTTTTTTTTTTTTTGACACTTTTTTCCTGTAGCTGGGGCATCCATAGTAGCCCCAGTTTCCGGGAAAACCAGCCCCCTGTGGTGACAATAGTCACTGGCAGAGCTGTTCAGGGTCTGCTAGGACCCTGCAGCTATGCTGTACCAGCGGACACCTGGCAGTCACATGATCACCGAGTCGTATAGCAGTACTAACACTTCCGCTTTCACTTTAGTAAATAGCGCTCATTGAGCACTACATAGCTTGGAAAGAAGGCAGAAGCCACTTAAAACTGCTTCTACTCCGGGTTCTCAGATATGTCTGACAGCTGAGGACCCAACCTGCTCCTGCTTAATTGCAGGAGCAGAGGCTTTAATCCCACGCCATACTTCTACTATCAACCGTGATTAAAGTCCAGGACCAAGTGATGTATATGAAGTATGAAGTCATCATCTTGATGGAAGCACAATTGTACCAAAGAATGTTGACAAAATACCAGAGCATGTAACTTACCCAGTTAGATGACATAGGGAGACAGAAGGATCTGGTGCTGAATTTTAATTCTCGATCCTTTCTACCCCTTCGAAACAAGTCACCACCAGAGCTGTCTGGCTGCGGGTTCTCCACAGTCCCCATGTTTATAACGGAGCCATAACAGGGTTTTTATAAATTACACTGGGCATCCACTGTACCTCCCCATGCCTCTAATTTCTTAGGATTCCATATTTTGAAAGAAATCGCAGCAAGCTCAGTCACATGAGCCCTAAAGTTGTTGGAGAAAGGCAGTAGGAGGTTGGGGAAACAATGACACCCTGGATGGGCTCAAAACTTTGACAGCTATAAGCAAAACTGACTACAATGCCCATAGCAATCAGAGTTCAGCTCCCATTTCTTAAACAGCTTTGGAAAAATTAAGGGAGTATTTTCCGGAACTTCAATTCTGATGACCTATTCGTAGTTCATCAATATCTGATGGGTAAGGGTCCACCACTTGGGAACCCTGCCAATCAACTATTTCAAGACACATAGAAGACACACTCAGGTAAGAGCTGTGCCCTCTTCACTGCATGCCAGGCATAGCACTGTACAATTCGTCGTGGTTGTGCCTGGTATAGCAACTCAACCCCATTCACCCGAATAGAATGGAGATGTTTTCAGGACATGATTTATGTGATGCCACCAGCCTGACAAGTAGCTGCGGCACTCATCCGAGCGCTATGGCCTCTTCAAACAGCTGATCGGAAGGAGTCCCGAGCAGCAGACTGTCAATCGGTTACCGATGGCCTATCATGAGGTTAGGTCATCAATATCTCGTCTTGAAGAACCTCTTTAAACCTGCTCTGTGAACAGTTGATATGGAACATACGTTGCGATAAAAAAGGCTCATGTTTCAAATGCACTGGTCTCCCTATAGATGCATCTCAACTAGTTTGTAAGATGCTTAACAGTCAAAAGTACCAGGATTAATCCAACACATTCAGTCTCCGTTTATAGAGATTACCTGCCATTTATTTTCTTCAGAAGAGTCCACTTTGTTACCTTGGCTACTGAAGTTTATGATCATCTAAAATCATCATAGGTCAGGCCGCTGCTTTGCTATGAATTTAGAAGCACAATCCAACCACCCGCTGCCCGGAGAGTCTGTGCACCGCGTACAAATTTCCATTACTCCAAGAATGAAATGATTTCAAGATAACATCTAGAACTAAATCAACAATGAGAAGATTATCAGATAAGCAGTACACATATATGGAAGGAGCGGAGATCATAAGGGGGATCCTAGAGCTCCCTTGTAAGCCACACATTAAAAAAAAGAAGTGATACAAGATTTTTCAGTAGAGAAGATTGCCAAGAGCTGCGTCCAAAGATTAGCCCGGACAAGTCAACCGTCTTAGTTTCCTACTGTATGAGAACAGAACAAGACCAGCATTCCCCTTATCCACGCATTTCATTCCTCCCCGATACTGACCCTTTGATGTATGCCAGTAGTTAAAAACGGAAGCAGCTCCCGGATTTACTACTTGGGGCCATATCCTTTCATCTGGAGAGGTGCAAAGAATGCATTTGCTCACCAAGGTCTTCTATTTGCACAAACCGGAATATTGTTGTCCCCTAACAAGTTAATGAGTATTTGAGGAGATATTAGAAACTGTACTTGGATAATTGTTTCAGGAAATTCAATTCAATTAAAATCTGTATCAAAGCCTGCATAAAACGGTGCAGATTTGCCGTGCAAAATCCATGGTGGGAACATAATTAACTCTTCCCATTGACAGAATACAGGCAGAGATCTACTGAAGGCATCTGGAGAAGTACCAGAAGGAAGCTCAATTTTATGATGAAGATTTCTCCTTCCCTTATACCTAATGTAATGTAAAAGTACCTTTGCATAGCACAACTGCTCGGCGTGGAAGTGCACAATAGTCATTCGGTGCATGCCAGAGACCTATTCTGGCCACCCACCTCCATTCACACTGAACAGGCAGTCATTGAAAGTCTGAACGACTCCCATAGACCCCAAGATAGTGCATGGCGATGTGCAGCAAGTAGGCAGTATCATTGTGTACTTGCTGTGCCCCATGTGACTCTCTCATGCACATGGGACACAGCAAATTACAATTATGTGAAGCAGCCCTTACACTAAGTGAGAAGTTGCTCGCTAATCGCTTAATTTAGTAAGCAGTACGACTATCGTAGAAATCCCTGTTTCAAGCGATTAGTTGGGTGATAATTGCCCCATGTGAGAATACTTTAAGCCAAGAGAGTGATTTGGGCAACAGAAGAATTCCATATAGAATTAATCAGAATGCAATTACCAAAAACATCATCTGATCGTCATAATGCATAGCTTCCTTTTTAGCTGTCCATAAAAGGAGGAAGGATACAATAATTTTTTATAGCATTGGTAGTGGGCGGCTGAATTAGTGTTTACTATAATGGCCTTTCACCAACGAGAAATGTGGCACAGAGTGTTAAGGCAGTAGTATGCAGTCCTAAGCTCTCTTTTATGACCTGCAGGTTCAATCCCTGCATGGTTCTGGTAACGGGCTCAAGATTGACTCAGCCTTTCATCCTTCCGAGGTCGGTAAAATGAGTGCCCAGTTTGCTGGGTGGTAAAGATGACTAGGGAAGGCAATGGCAAACCACCCCGCAGAAACAGTCTGCCAATAAAATGTCATGATGTGACGTCATCCTAGGAGACTGTCACGACTCGATGCTTGCACCAGGGGACTCTACCTAAACTCATAATACCAACTGCATGGAGGTTGTGAATTTGGCTCAAGTGAAACCGCTGTCAGTGTTAATTAAACAACCTGCAAATGCCCACAGAGAGCAGTATACTATTACTTTGGATGGAACAGTTGGCATAGATTTTATTTGGCAACCTCAGAGAAGATTCCTTTTTTACAACATGCTGCTTCCAAGGAATTATACAATCGCCCATTGCCCTGACATTGCAGGGATGTGCCGCCAAAAGTGCAAACAAAAAGCAAGAAGTTAACAGTTACATTACAGCGCAGCACTGGCACATGAGGGCAAACTGATAAGTTAAAGGGGTTTTCCAGGATATTTCTACTGACAGACTATCCTCAGACTAAGTCATCAATAATCAGCTGGAGTCCTGAGCACTGCACCCCAGCCGATCAGCCATTTGTGCGCCCACTGCCAGCGCTACAACACATTGTACAAAGTGGAAGCAGATCACTCCAACCCCTTTGTAGTGGGTGATGCTGGTAATTGCAGGTGCAGCCGTCACCGATTTTAATAGGAGCCCAGCCTGTAACTACCAACACCAGCTACTACACATGGGTCGGAGCAATCTGCTTCCGCTCCGTATACTGTGTTTTGGCACTGACCGCGGGTGGCCAAACAGCTGATCAACTACTGATGACCTATCCTGAGGATTCAAGATGAGAAGAGATAGGGGTGCAACTCCTTCACTTATAGGATTAGTATTCCTTGTAAGAAATAGGGCGAGGTGCCACCTGTCTACGAATGCCAACCATGTACATGGAGTGGAGCATAATGTGTAAACTAAAAGGAGAAAGAAAAATGGTGTGATCTTCACACAATAAAAAACAAAACAAAAACAAAACATTCCAATAAGTTATAGACCCGATTCTTCTTTATTAATATACTTGATTGAAAAACAGACAATATTTTAACGGGATACAACCCCTTCTTCAGAAAGGACTATGATCAGAGGAACAGCGGGTCACAGCTGCTGTTCCTCTGATTGGGAGTGCAGACAGGAAAATCCCTTGACACACTTTGTGATGCTCGCAGTCAATGTTGAACAAGAGGTTGTATCCCCGAAACACATTAATAGATTACCAAACAGCCAATATTATAACATGTTTTAGGGATACAACCTCCAAATCTCACGCACATCGCACAGCATGTGAGTGCCATGCAATTGCTTCCCATTGAGAACAATGGGCGAGGCGTTTCGAGGAAATGCTCAATGACAGAATATGCTATGATAGGTAGTCATCACAGCAAGAAAAAAAAAAGGATTTTGTGCGTTTCCAACGCGTTTGTTATTTTGACATGAAAAATAGCGCAGCATGCACAGAAACACAAGTCAATAAATAAAGCACGTGAGCGCATTTGCGACTCATTCAAGTTACTGAGTATC
Source organism: Eleutherodactylus coqui (assembly GCF_035609145.1). Classification (NCBI taxonomy): domain Eukaryota; kingdom Metazoa; phylum Chordata; class Amphibia; order Anura; family Eleutherodactylidae; genus Eleutherodactylus; species Eleutherodactylus coqui. The sequence continues at coordinate 147,285,321 of NC_089839.1, forward strand.
AAAAATCTCTCTGAGACGGGGTCAGACCGAAGAAGTCTCCACACACTTGTATGGGAATTTTTTAGGGGTCACGCACATGGTGCTGTCATGTGGCAGAGGAAGTCCAGGTTTGCTTTTGGGTAAATTCATAAGCAGCAGATCCAAGGCAGAATTTCTGCTAATTAAAATCCATACCATACATAGGTCTGTCGCTGCAGGCAACGCACGGGTTTACCCTATAAGGTGAATAGGACAGAAACTGGCAGAAACATCTGTAGCAAATCTGCCAAGGGCCATTGGTTATTGTGTGCGGTGCCTCGTGGTGCACAGAATACTGCCAGAACATGGCATAGAATGGAGGATAGCAGGAATTTTGTTTTGTGGATTCCTAATCGGAGACCTACACAAGCATCACTTAAATATTTTGGTAAGAGAAAAGACTCACTCACATGGGCGCCATATCCTTCTGGTGTTTGACCGTATACTAGAAGCCCTAAAGGAAGAAACAGAAGTGCAGCACCCACAACAAGGTGGAACCGCATGGTGCCTGAAGGACCACACTATAAGGCTGGGCTCACATAGCCATATGCGTAAAACCCTGTGAGAGTCACGCAGGGTTTTACCGCTGTAGATCCAGGGGTTAGCCGGCCTATCACCGCGTTTGGCAGCAATATTGTACTGCGCATTACAGTGCATCTCCCGCAAGTTTCTTTTTTTACCAAGGCTATGAAAGAGGGGACAAAAAAGACGCAGAACAAAAAAAAAAGACTTTTTGGCTGCAAAATCCCAACTAAGCCTTGGTTGATACTGGTACTATCGTTTTCCATTCTTCTGCTCCCATCATAGGGGCCGAACAACAGAAAAAAAATGATGTATCAGATCCCTGACATGACAGGTGAGAACATTGCCCGACAGACCACCTTAACTGTAATGGGGTCCATTGGGTTTCCATCATGCCCTCAGACATTTCACCGGACAAAACAGAGGAGCGTGCAGCGCTATTCTGTTCACTAATATCACAAAATCCAGAAATGTGATGTGAAGTTGTTGAACCTCAGAAATATGTGCATTGAAACCATTACACTGAAATTAATGTAAATAATCGTGTGCGATATACTGTATCTACTGACTTGGATACCCAACCGTGAACACACCTTCAACCTGGGGCACAAGAACCATCCGGCCTTTTCCAGGTAGTTGCTCCACTTGTCCTTCTAGGACTCACTAGCAGATCGCTCCTAACCAATACCAAACACACTAAAACCTGGAATTAATTACAACAATGGAAACCTTGTTAGGAATGAAAAGTACACAAAACAGGAAGAATAAGGAACACAGAAGGCTTTATACAGTCCTCAATTACACAACAACATGGGTCATCCAAGATGTAAGTAAACATTCATTATATCATCAGAACCCTCAACTGAAAAAGTAGAACTACAAAGTTACAAGAACAGAAGACATTCATCCTTCAGACTTTGGGAAAATCATCACAAAGTGGCTTCTGTATTTAGAGAGGGCGATAAATATACAAAACAAAGAAGAAGGAGCGACCCTTCACATTAAGCCCCCTTTTTAGAAGTCACTGTACGTTTGAGGAGAACAGATTGTGCTATACACATATTCATCTCTATACTTTTTCCCCACTGGACGCCACTGTAGCTATTCTGTACAGCTCAAAAGGAAATCTATTGAAATACAATGATAAAAAAAATAAATAAACAATCTTGTAGCGTGTTCTATTCCTGTTTTCCCAGAGGGGAATAGGACATGCAGTGTTATTCATGATCATGCACATCGGACAGGTGTCACAGTCCGATGAAAGTTGTGTCCAAGTTTATTGGGTCTAACTTGCATTATGGCCTCAGGAATGACTTCTGTAAGTGGGATCTACTCTGGTCCAACACCTGATCTTCTACGTATTCTTCCTGCTTTACTATAGATGCTTAGAGTGGAAAAATATGGCTGTATACAGATTTTGCAGACAGAAGCCAGACCCAGGAAGACAAGTCAGCTTCTTGGAGCGACTTCACACAGTCATACTGACACTTGTATAAACTGCAGGATCTATAGCTGGGACTAGACTAAATTGTAGCGACAAATCAGGGAAAGATCAGATCATCTGTCAAATCCAACACCTTCCACCATGTAATGACACTTTTTGTTCCGACCCCTTGCCCTTTCTATACCTCTTTGGGTATATTCACATGAATAGAAGCAGGGACTACATGGAGACTTTCTGCAGCACCACTTTCCACTGAACTACTGAGTGATAGCTGCAGTACTCAGGAGTGCACTCACTTGCATCTCAGAGTATTCCTGGTTGGCAGCTTGATCCTGGGAAGTTGCAAAAAAGCCACCATGTAGCCCCGAAATCAGTTCCATTCATCTGAATGCGGTAGTTTTTGCAGCATGTGCATGGATTTCTGTAGACGCCACACAGGCCATGATCCCATCAGCCCTATTTGGAACCTTCAGTGTACAGCCAGCACAAAATTCTCGATGAAATAGCACATCAGGTAAAATGCCAGGCGTAATGCCAGACCCCATTCTAATCCATGGCTGTCATTTTTGTCAGCTCCTATGATGGAGCTGGGCGCACGGTACCCCGAAGCCGTACAATGGGAAAGATGAGCGCGAGTGTGAACAAATATACAGGATGGATGAAGAAACAACTCGGGTGCATCTAAATAGCCCCCAAACTCTAAATATTCTTTCCACAAACAAAACTCCATCACTACTTACACGTTATTACACTTCTTCCCATCTCCACCTTCTCTCTTGTCCTCCACTACTTTTCTTACATTCATCGACTTCTTAATTTATACCTCGTTATTTTCTTCTTCCACTCACTTTGCCCACTTATTGCACTCACCTCACCCCTGCCACCGGTTCACTCTGTAACCCAATTACACAGTGTACTTTCCTCTGCCTTCGGGCACCTGCCCCCTCTCCCCCCCACCGGGCACCTGTCCCCTGCCCCCTTCTCTCCCCCCCCCCCCCCCCCCACCGGGCACCTGCCCCCTCTCCTCTCCCCCCCCCCACCGGGCACCTGCCCCCTCACCCCAGACCCTTCTCCCTCTCCAGGCACCTTCCCCCTCACCCTTCTCCCCCTCCTGGCACCTGCTCCCTGCCCCCTCTCCCCGGACCCTTCTCCCCCTCCGGGCACCTGCCCCCTCTCCCCGGACCCTTCTCCCCCTCCGGGCACCTGCCCCCTCTCCCCGGACCCTTCTCCCTCTCCAGGCACCTTCCCCCTCACCCTTCTCCCCCTCCTGGCACCTGCTCCCTGCCCCCTCTCCCCGGACCCTTCTCCCCCTCCGGGCACCTGCCCCCTCTCCCCGGACCCTTCTCCCCCTCCGGGCACCTGCCCCCTCTCCCCGGACCCTTCTCCCCCTCCGGGCACCTGCCCCCTCTCCCCGGACCCTTCTCCCCCTCCGGGCACCTGCCCCCTCTCCCCGAACCCTTCTCCCCCTCCGGGCACCTGCCCCCTCTCCCCGGACCCTTCTCCCCCTCCGGGCACCTGCCCCCTCTCCCCGAACCCTTCTCCCCCTCCGGGCACCTGCCCCCTCTCCCCGGACCCTTCTCCCCCTCCGGGCACCTGCCCCCTCTCCCCGGACCCTTCTCCCCCTCCGGGCACCTGCCCCCTCTCCCCGGACCCTTCTCCCCCTCCTGGAACGTGCCCCCTCACCCCGGACCCTTCTTCCCCTCCGAGCACCTGCCCCATCACCCCGGACCCTTCTTCCCTTCCGGGCACCTGCCCCCTCACCCTTCTCACCCAGGACCCTTCTCCACCTCCGGGCACCTGCCCTCTCACCCAGGACCCTTCTCCACCTCCGGGCACCTGCCCTCTCACCCAGGACCCTTCTCCTTCTCCTCCTCCACCTGTGGAGCTCGGCTCCTGGCCGGTCAGTGTCCGGTGTCTGCACACTTCTCTTACCTGCTGCTGACCGGCTGCTCCGGGTGACTGCTGCTCAGTCCTGGTCGGGGACCCCGGGCTGACGGCGCTTCCTTATTCCGCTGTGTGAGTAGAGCCCGGGCTCAGCCCTCCTCCTCCGTCCCGTGCAGCCGCCTCCTCCTCCCGGGCACCTCCCTGTGTGCTGGGCTCACCCCGCAGTGCTCAGCGCCTCCCGCAGCTCCCGTCACCTCTCAGACATTTCTTCAGTAGTCTTCTCACTCAAACTCTGTTTCCTTGTAGCTCGACTACTTCCTCCTTCTCCGCGGCTCTCGGCAGTCTAAGGTGCTTTACACACAGCCATTATCTTTCAAAGAAATCGTTGGATCTTGCGAATTTGAGCGATATTTGTTAATCGTAAACACGGCCAACGATTGACGGACAAAAATTAGCTTCTCGTTCGTTTTACACAGGCATAAAAATAATCAGCACTCGCTGGTACTGCGAACGACTGCATGGTGTGCCAGCGTAATCCTCCACCCATCGTTCACTAGTGTCGGCAATTCATTGCCCACACGACCAAATTTGAATTGTGGATTTCACAATCAGCTTCTGCGCGGACTTTCGAATGCATTTTCGAATTTTCCTTCACACTCGCATTACATATTCTGTGAGCGTAAGAAAAATCGTAGCGTGCTCTAGATTGGCGCCGAATCCACGTGGACGGCCCCCATTGATGTGATTGGAGGCATCCAACCCGCAGCCCATACGCAATAAACATTGCGTATGGGCTGCAAGTACTTGCGTTATCGCTAAGTGACGGTGCGGGAAATACCTAAAAATTGTACTGCGCATGACCGCCTGCGAGCCTCCGCAGTCAGACGCAATACAGTTAATGGAGTTACGCAAGGTCATTACCCGTGCTCATACCCGGAATCTGCTGCAGGTCTCTGACATGCAGAATCCGACCCGCTAATATGAGCCCAGCCTGAAGAGCCAATCACACGACATGATTACCACGCAAAATTTGTTCAAAGAATGAAAATCCACGATAAGCGTTACGTCTGAATGCAAACCCATCGTTTACTATTCATTTACTTTTCGTTTATCGCTCAACTTCAGGCCAGACTCATACGAGGAGGTCGGATACTGCGTGCGAGAGGCCGGTGACCCTACGTACGTCTGCTTAATGTATTATGTATAATGGTGAAGGCTCGCAGGCGGTTGTGCGCAGTACAGCTTTTTTGTGTTTGTATTTGTCCTCTCCCTACAGCAGTTCTTCAAATGATGAGATTGATAAATCCCCTCATCTGTCGGCTGTTGCACTTTTGATCAGGCTGTTTTGCTAGTTAGGACTTTTGACAATGGGCCTTTGTTGGCTAAGGGCGCATTCAGACGACTGTATATTGGCTGGGTTTTCACGCACAGCCGATATACGGCGTCCCTCTCTGCAGGGGGAGGTGGCTGGAAGAGCCAGGAGCAGTGCACTGAGCTCCCGCCTCCTCTCCACCCCCTCTCCACTATTTGCAATGAGAGCGGAGGGGGCGGAGCTCCCCCCCCCCCCCCCCCAGAACTTAGCCCTGCCCCTCCCATTGCAAATAGTGGTGAGGGGCGGAGAGGAGGCAGAGAGGGGGCAGGAGCCCAGTGCACTGCTCCCGGCTCTTCCAGCCTCCTCCCCCTGCAGAGAGAGTCGCCGTATATCGGCCAGGCTGAAAACCCAGCCGATATACGGTCGTCTGAATAAGCCCTAAAGCTGACATCCAGTCTGCGTTTCATTTGCATCCTTTATAACTCTTTGGGTTTTCAGTTCAAGGTCACCTGCACACTTTTTCTATTTGTCCCACAGTGGGACTTGAAGGTCATCACTTTTGATCGTTAGTATAATACACTGCTATACTTCATTATAAAAGAGTATTATTTTGGTAGATGGCAAGACCATAGGTCATGTTCTAGCCTCCTGGTGCTATAGCAACCCATTCGGACCCCATACCATATTCCTTGATCGGTCATCCAGCTCCGTTGAAATCATCAGATTTGGTAGAGATTTATCTAATGTTTATTGCCACCTTTAGTAAGACAAGGCTCCCAAGTAACAAACTTATCAAGAGTCATGTAATTGTATCCAATGTCCAAGGTAAAGCTAGAGGAATTTAATTATATATTTTGCAATAAATTATTTTCAAAGCTTTTCCTGGCGCTGCAGCGCATCACCATTCTGTTGAATGGAATTATGTTGCACTTGAATGCACAGTGGGTGTCTGTGAACACCATTACAAGTAGCAGTAAGTTGACCACGGCATGTTCCAATGCTAGGAACCGGATCCATCAGATGCAATCAGGGATGTAGTTAAAGACTCATGGGCCCTGGTAAAAAGTTCACCTTGGGCCTCTTTTCTCCTATTACTTTTCCACAATCATGGTCTACCTACAACTTTTAGCTGCATTGACAACAATATTTCCTCTAAGACTTTATAGCTAATGTGCTGGGCAGTTAAAGGGGTTGTACAAAATGGACTTTTGCCACCTATCCACAGGATAGGTGATAAAGGTTTGATCAGTGGGGCTCTCGCTGCTGAGATCCCCACCGATTGAATGGAGCAGTAGGCGCGTATGCACAGTGCTGCTACATTAATTTTTAATGGGACTGCTAGAGATAGCTGAGTGTGGCGGAGCGGGGGGTAGCAGTGGGGAACAGGGGGGAGCCCTCTCTCTCTTCCTCTCCCCCCCACTCCCCGCTGCAACCCCCCCACTCACCCACGGCGCCCCCCCGAATCTTTTTGCCCGAGTACAGAAGTACTCGAAAATTGCGGCACTCGGGCGAAAAAGGGGCGTGGCCGAGTAGGTTCGCTCATCTCTAATAGGAATATATCGGGTGCCGCAGAACACTTCATTAACAGCCATAAAAAAAGTTTATCATCATTCACCTTTTATGGGATAGAAAGGGTTAAAGGGGTTGTCCCGCGAAACAAAGTGGGGGTATACACTTCTGTATGGCCATATTAATGCACTTTGTAATATACATCGTGCATTAAATATGAGCCATACAGAAGTTATTCACTTACCTGCTCCGTTGCTAGCGTCCCCGTCTCCATGGTGCCGTCTAATCTTCAGCGTCTAATCGCCCGATTAGACGCGCTTGCGCAGTCCGGTCTTCTCCCTTCTGAATGGGGCCACTCGTGCCGGAGAGCGGCTCCTCGTAGCTCCGCCCCGTCACGTGTGCCGATTCCAGCCAATCAGGAGGCTGGAATCGGCAATGGACCGCACAGAAGACCTGCGGTCCACCGAGGGTGAAGATCCCGGCGGCCATCTTCACAAGGTAAGTCAGAAGTCGCCGGAGCGCGGGGATTCGGGTAAGTACTGGACGGTTTGTTTTTTTTATGCCTGCATCGGGTTTGTCTCGCGCCGAACGGGGGGGCTATTGAAAAAAAAAAAACCCGTTTCGGCGCGGGACAACCCCTTTAAGAAACCCAGTTGAGCAGGAGATTGGCTGAAATATCTGAGGCATCGAGAGGCCTTTTGGATATTTCAGTTGAGAACAAGACACCCTTTGAGTCTTAATTATAAAAATGTTTTTTTGTACTTGTACTAACATACACAGAGTAAGTATAGGCATATTATATTGTGTTCTATCCCAAGTCACGTTATTAAAGCGATTCAGTGTGCATTCAGATACATGTGTATATATATATATATATATATATATACACACACATAGATGTATTTGATTACACACCGGATTGCTTTATTAGTGTGACTTGGAATAGAACAGCTGTTGGTTGATACATGCTTTTAACTATTTTAACATCATCTCGCAGTTTGCCCTAATTTAGAGAGAATTCACACACTATAAACATGTTGTAACACGGCTATGAATATTTGGTGCCATGTTTTATCCATGTCATTAATAAAGTGATTTTAAAGAATAAGGTGCTGGAAGACATGCTATGTTTGCTGGTTTAATAATGACTTGACATCCACTGAGTAATCTGTGCACCTTCCCATCTCCATACATTGTTTCAAGGATCTATATTGATTGCTTCTGATACGGATGAGCTGACTACTTTGACATAACAAGGTAATGTCAATATTCCTGGTCACCTAGGGCAGCGGAGGGGCTAATGTCAGAATCCCTGGTGGTCTATAGCAGTAAAGGGGTTAAACAGGTTGTTCAGCTTTATACCATTAATGGCCTAGGAGATTGTTGGGGTCTGTTAACCGTGACACCCAAGTAATCAGCACTTTGCATAGGCTCAAAGATATCAGAATGATAGATACCCCTGTAGTGGGCCAAAGTTCATATGTCAAGCCCCTCCATAAGTGTCATACATGTCATGTCTTTCATATGGATGCACTGTGCAGATTGTCTTGTCTTCAGTTATGTGTATTGCACAGCTGCAGCATGTAAGAAGTTAATGTCTGGGATATGTCTGGAAATTGTAACCAATTGTCATGTCACGTGGGTATGAAAGGTATATATAGGAGTGCAGTGTGTGCGAGTAAAGTCCGATTTTCCTCAATGGTAGAGTGTGGAGGGAAAGTGTCGGCCACATGGGGGTACCTTCAACTCTAACATGGTCAAGAATGAAAGCCGAGGAGAGGCACCCTGATGTTTCAACCTCAGGACTCTTGAGTGAGAGAAGGAGCCGCCGTGCAGTGTCCAAGTATCCACCTGCAACTGAGTGTCAGTGGAGTGTTGTGTTCTCCTCCAGTATGTGTGTCCAGGAGCGGAGTCATCCAGATAACCTAGACTGTAGGCCTGGTGCCACCCTGTGTTCTCCTTCCTGACCTCGTTGAACTGTTCTTCCTGCACTGGTGTGTGAAGTTGTAAGGTGGAGAAGTAAAGTTCCAGTCACTGCCCATTCCCAGTGATTGAGTTTTCCAAATTCAACTGTGTGTGGTCTCTCTTATTTGCCCGTTGGACATCCAATGGAATAAAGGAACAGTGGTGTCACCAGTGACAACTCTTCAGATCCACCACAGCACTAATTTGGGTAACTGCTGTCACAGATTTGCCTGGAAGAGGCCTAGCGGTGCCTTGGTTGAGGCTGCGCGTGTCCCTCAGAGAAGGAGTTTGTAGAGCCACTGTGACAAGTGCTATCTCTACCCCACTATCTACTCAGCATGTGCCTCGGTCGCTGCAGGACGTTGCACCCCCACAAATCACCCCATTTTAAAAAATATACCCCTTACAGAGGGGTGTCATGAGTATTTTGACCCCACTATTTTTTTCAGGAGTTAATGCAATTTAGAGGAGAAAAAGCAAAATTTCATATTTTTGTAAAGATGTCATTTTACGACAGTTTTTTTTTCTCTAGTGCACATTAAAATATGTGTTTTCACCCCAAAATGGATACCCCTGTTTATCCTGTGTTTAGAAACTTACCCATTGTGGCTCTAATCTAATGTCTGGATGCACAACAGGGCCAAAAATGAAAGGAGCAGCTGGTGGCTTTCAGAAAATAAATTTGCTTGAAGGTGTTTTAGGCCCCATTGCCCACTTCTAGAGCCCCTGAGTGGGCAAAACAATAGAAAACCCCCACAAATGACCCAGTTTTGAAATTTAGACCCCTTAACGAATTCATCTAGAGGTGTACTGCATATTTTAACCCCACAGTTTTTGAATGAATCTAAGCAAATCAGAAGATAAAAAATATGATTTGCATTTTGTTGGCAATTGTGTCATTTTGAAATCATTTTTTTTGTACAGCATACATATGAACGAAGACTTTCACCCCAAACTAGATACCCCCATTTGTCCTGTGTTCAGAAACATAGACATTGTAGTCCTAATCTGCTTATTAGACACATGGCTAGGCCTATAATGGAGGGAACACCCTTTGGCTTTCAGGGCACAACTGAATAAATTGCATGCCCCATTGCCCAATTGTAGATCCATCAGGGTACCAAAACGATAGAATTCTCCACACAAGTGACCCTATTTTGAAATCTAGACCCCTTAGCCCATTGATCGAGGTGTGTACTGAGCATTCTCACCTGAAAATTGTTTCTGGTGGCACGCATGCGCAAAAGCCCATGCAAAAGCTGATGGCAGGTTCTTGCAGGACCAGATCACCGCAAGACATCGCGGAGGCTAGAGGTGAGTAGTTTCGTGTCTCCTCTGAGGTGAGTAGTTTTTAGATCCATGAGGAGAGATGACACCTTAACTTTTTAAAACTTTTTTAAAATTTTTATGCGATCTATGTTATCCATTGGATAACGGCGATCGCATGACTGGGGAGTGCAAACTGTGGCCCCCCATGACAGCTCCAGGCTCTCGTCTATTGGAGCAGGGAGCTCTCACACAAACACACCCTAGGGCTTTACTCTACAGGGCCAGCGTGTTTTTATGGCCCCATAGATTAAAGCCCAGACATCCAGGATGTGAAAACAAGTATGGGTGGTCACTAAGGGGTTAAGTAGGTACTTTTGATGCATTGAGTTCAGGCAGTAGCATGGTATCAGAAGACTACAGGAGCCGCCTGAAAGCTAATGTTTCAACAAATTCCAGGAATTAATGATCCAGTATGGAAATTGCAGAAATAAAAGACTACTTGCAATAAATCACATTTGTGGCGTTAGAAAAATTGCATATTTAAAAATGTGAAGTTTTTCCTTTTCTACTGCCTTTGCTACTTAATGTAATTCATTTCATATATCAGTGGTTTTAATGTTATGACTAATCATATATACCGTATATACAGTACTCTGCCAAAGTTTTAGGCAGGTGTGGAAAAAATGCTGCAAAGTAAGAATGCTTTCAAAAGTAGAAGTGTTAATAGTTTATTTTTGTCCAGTAACAAAATACAAAGTAAATGAGCAAAAGAGAAATCACATCAATATTCGTTGTGAGCTTTCTTTGTCTTTAAAACACCATCAATTCTTCTAGGTTCACTTGCACACAGTTTTTAAAGGAACTTGGCTGCGAGGTTGTTCCAGACATTTTGAAGAACTAAGCACAGATCTTCTGTGGATGTCGGTATGCTCAAATCCTTCTGTCTCTTTATGTGATTCCAGACTCAATAATGTTGAGTTCAGGACTCTGTGGGGGTCATATCATCACAACCAGGACTCCTAGTTCTTCTTTAGGGTGACTACCCACTAGAGTTTTAATATTAAAAAACGCAATGCACCAAAAACACAAGTTGCATTGCGTCGCGTTTTTAACATTAGAAAGTCCCACTGACAATTGGGAAAAAAACGCAGCGAAAAAAAACACTAGTGGGTAGTCACCCTTACCCTGAACACAGTTCTTAATGATATTGTCTGGATGTTTAGTGGTGTTGTCCTGCTGCAGAATAAAGTTAATATTAATCAGATGCCTCCCTGATGGTATTGCACGATAGAAATGTATCTGCCTGTATTTATCATCATTGAGGACACCATTAATCGTGACCAAATCCCCAACTCTGTTTGCTAAAATGCAGCTCCAAATGATCAAGTAACCTCCACCATGCTTCACTGCTGCCTGCACACACTCATTATTGTACCGTTCTCCACCATGCTTCACTGCTGCCTGCAGACACTCATTATTGTAGAGCTCTTCACGATGCTTCACTGCTGCCTGCAGACCCTCATTATTGTAGCGCTCTCCACCATGCCCCACTGCTGCCTGCAGACCCTCATTATTGTAACACTCTCCACCATGCTTCACTGCTGCCTGCAAACATTCATTATTGTAGCACTCGCCACCATGCTGCACTGCTGCCTGCAGACACTGACTATTGTAAAGCTCTCCATGATGCTTCACTGCTGCCGGCAGACACTCATTATTGTAGCATTCGCCACCATGCTTCACTGCTGCCTGCAGACACTGATTATTGTACTGCTCTCCGCCATGCTTCACTGTTGCCTGCAGACACTTATTATTGTACCACTCTCCACCATGCTTCACTGCTGCCTGCAGACACGTATTATTATAGTGCTCTCCACCATGCTTCACTGCTGTCTGCAGACACTCATTATTCTAAGGCTCTCCACGATGCTTCACTGCTGCCTGCAGACACGCATTATTAAAGTCCTCTCCACCATGCTTCACTGCTGCCTGCAGACACTCATTATTGTATCACTCTTCACCGTGCTTCACTGCTGCCTGCAGACACTCATTATTGTACCGCTCTCCTCCATGCTTCACTGCCGCCTGCAGACACTCATTATTGTTCCTCTTTTTACCATGCTTCACTGCTGCCTGCAGACACTCATTATTGTTCCTCTTTTTACCATGCTTCACTGCTGCCTGCAGACACTCATTATTGTACTGCTCTGCACCATGATTCACTGCTGCCTGCAGACACTTATTATTGTACCGCTCTCCACCGTGCTTCACTGCTGCCTGCAGACACTCATTATTGTACCGCTCTCCAGCCCTTTAGCGAACAAACTGCCTTCTGTTACAGTCATATATTTCAAATATTGACTCACCTGCTGTTATTTTTCTGCACAACAGTTCCTATATTATCATGCCTAGTTGAGTCGCTTGGCCTTCTTACTTTGCAGTTATGGCTTTTTGGCCGCAATTCTGTTATGAAGACAACTACTGGCCAGACGTCTCTTAACAGTAGATGTGTAGATCTGGGTCACACTGGTTTCTGCCACTCCTGAGCTCATGGCACTGCTGGTCATCTTCCCATTTCAAAGGGAAGTTTCAAAACTAGCGAACAGTGACAGCATTCAGAAAGGTGTTTTAGGCCGGCTGCACGCGAATGGGTCGGATTCCACATACAGGAGCCCGTAGCGGAATCCGACCCTGTGCTTAGTCTACTTCCGGGTGTACCTGCTTCTTGTCTTCTTTACCTGTACTGCGGATGGTCCACACGGCTCGCTGTCGGACATGTGCAGTACAATTTTTTTCTTAAATCCCTGCTTTTCCCGTGCCGTCGCTAGGCAATGACACGGGTACCCGTGACCTTTGAACCGCGGGTTGGACGGCTTCTATTGACTTTAATGGAAGCTGTCCACACAGAACCCATGCAAAAATGAAAACATGCTGTGATAGTTCCTGCACAAGTGGAATTGCAATTGATTTCCACTCGTGTGCAGGAAGAAGTGCTTTTCCATAGCATGCTATGGACGGTATTTGCTGCAGATCCGTGGTATAGAAGGCCTCTGCAGATTCTGTAATGCAAATCCGTTCATGTGCATCCTGCCGTAGCTGCTTCTCTCTAGCAAATGTTGTGAGACCCAGTAACTGGAGCCTCGGCAATCAAACCTTTTGTCCTATGATATGTTGAGAGTTTTTTGAAGGCACAGTTACTTTTTATGTTTTGTTTCAAACCCTTCAGATTAAGTTTTGCTAGAAACACACAATGTATGTGCAAAAGCTTCCAAGTACAAAGCATGACTTTTGCATTGAAGCATGACACACACAAAAAAGGAGGGAGTAAAGGGAGGACTGATGGGGATTCTGATTACTCTAAAGGAAGACTTGATAATACTGTATTATTTAAGCTTTATCTGTTCATACTTTATTCAGACGAGATTGATAAAAAATAAGTTATACGGTAAGCAGCACCTATGTGTGTATATGGGCCCTCAAAAACATTTGTATTGTTCCACACATGATATTGCTGGTGTGCCCACATTGCTTGACCTCTCCCTTTAGTAAAATAAAGCAAAAGCACACAATGATGTTTAATATATCTGAAATCAAAAATATACATTATGAATTGCAGACTATTGTGAAGTAGAAACCATTCCATGTTGCTATGTCATACCAGATGTACTATGCAACATGCCCTACCTTATTGAAGCTAGCTACCGATAACCAGACCTCAATAATGTGGTTATGAAGGGTTCTTGTGTAGCTGAATGTAGCGGTATGTCCACCCCTGAGTTTAAAGGGGTATTAGCAAACACTTATTCAATTCTCAATGTGCCCAAGTTTTAAAATAATTATTTGCTATTATAATCAATTAGTAAAAAGCATGGCTCCTCAGTTACTCCCCACCAAATATCCCATCAGATCTTCTTCTTAACGGGCCTAGTTATGTCCTACTGTTATGTTCTTATCCCATCAAGCATATGTACTATAGCATGACAATTTTACTAGAGCGGTGTTCCTTCTCACTGTGCTGTGTGACTGCGCATGTGCAGTTTTGCTGCGAGCATATGTCGTCTAGCACAACTAGACTGAGGGCTTGCAGGAACTGTAGTAAAGTGGCGGTCACATGTGCCAATTTGCAGGTCCTCGCAGGTAACAAAGTGCAGCAAGCAGTCAGACTAGAAGAACCGGGAAACAAAAGTAGTAAAAAAAAGCACTGAAGGCATGAAATACTATGTTTCTGGTAAATAGGAAGGTATAGAGGGTTTATGAAAAAGTGCAGATTATGGCATAACCCCTTTTAGGTGGTAAATGTGTGTAATGTGTCGCTGTTAGGGCTCCCACCCACTAGCGTTTTTTTTCACTGCGAAATTCGCACGTTTTTTTTTTCTACAGGGGGTCTATGGGACTTGTAAAGCTAAAATCGCGATCGCGCAAAATCGCGATTTACCGCAAAATCGCGATTTTGCGCAATCCCGATTTTAGCTTTACAACTCCCATAGCCCAAAGACCCCTGCAGAAAAAAAAAAACGCTGCGAATTTCGCAGTAAAAAAACGCTAGTGGGTGGGAGCCCTTAAAGAGAATCTGTCATGATCTTTATGCTGTCTGAACTACAGGAAGCGATTCTATGATTTTGCCGCAGCGTTAAAGAGTAAACATAGTTTTAATAGCTATTGGGACCAGGAGATGGGTCTACTATGTAGCTTCTCCCCTTATTGTATGCAAATAAGGAGAGACCTGTCAAACGAGCTAAGCAGGGTGGGGGGTAAGCTGCACAGTGGACTCACCTTCCTGCACTTGGACTCAGCTCCTTGTGGCTGCTTCAAAGTTATGTAAAATATGTCTATTGTGAAACACCACAGTGTTTTAGAGATTCTAACAGCCATCTATTTTGTCTATGAACAGTCCGTGTATTTTGCAGACAGCAAACGGACCCATTATAGCCAATGAGGCTATTCACAAGAGGGCTTTTACACACGGACCCATAGCTTAAGTGGAAAAAAAAATCGCCACATATCCTATTCTCATCCGTATCACGGACAAGAATAGGACCTACAATGCTCACTTTCCCCGCAGATCAGACAGCACATGGACAGGGTGTCTGTGTGCTGTACTGTGTGAATTGTGCCTGAGATTCCTGGGCACAACTCTGTCTGAATTTGGCGTATAATATAATTTTTTGTAATGAGGGAGTCTGTTCCAATGTCAATGGTTTGAGCAGCAGAAAGCTCATGACAGATGATAATCCAATATAATTCTTTTAATAATTGTTTATTTTAATATTTTGTTTTTGCACCGTAATATTGGCCATTAGTAGTTATCATCAAGAATCTATTAACCATGCAGGAAACCAACATAACCAAGAACATTTAAAAAGATATGTTAGTGATGTACAATTAGCATGGAAAGGTATGTAGTAAAAGAAGTATCCTGCACCATGGGCGTACAGATAGGGAGTGCAGAGGGTGCGGTCACACCTTGGCACAGGGTTCCTAGGGGGCCCATAAAGTCTCTCTTCCCCATATTGCAAACCAATGCTATCAATGAAGATTCATAGTTGGGGGCCCAGTTCCAGATTTTGCACTTGGCCCAGCAGCTTCAAGTTATGCCTCCGTTCCGCACAGTATGTTTTTTTACAATAGGACCTTATGGGTAACATATCTGATATGTGCCTCTATAGTGAGATGTGTTACAGTCTTCCAATGGAAGCAAATATTGAGAGCTCAATAATGCTGTACTATTGGAGGGAGCAGAGAAAGAAGCTGCATCATGATTTGTGCATTGGGAGAGGGGATATTTCTACTGCTGTCAATATATATAGCAGCAAAGCAGACAGACAAACTACACTTTGGCATGGGGAGTACCGCAATTTACTGTTTGTGGCCTCAGACATCATTCAAAGTCACCAGTCTGACCACTACAAATTATTTGCAGTCCTTACGTAGCTTAGTAGTGGTTTTCTGCAAACTACACAGTTAGTTGAAAAGTTGCATAAAACTACATTAAAAGGAAACAAAAATGGGTGAAGTTGGCACATCAAGAGGCTCCCACTGAAGCAACAACTCCACGTTCTGCAGGAAATGAGGCAACCCCACTGCCTTTCTTTAGAAATGGTTCTGCCCATGCATTACATCTGTAGCACCTGCTGTCTTCCTTGGCATCATTTTTTGGTAATTTTACTGTTTTTCCTTGCAGGATGAGAAGGAGGCTTGTGTTTGAGTGTTGTGTTCACCTGGCAGAGACTGTCCTTGAAAAACTTTGCTTGTAAAACAATGTCTTCCTTGGTGCAATTCTTGATCTACGAGTCTCTATGTGGGCCTTCTTTTGTTTTCAGTGACACCAACACCACAGTACACTATTTTGACCAATTTTGGGGAGGAGCACAGTGTTCCCCAGATGTGTGGCTGTATTGCTGTGCAATTCGATAGGCTTTGGCTGCATTGGATACCTTCTGGAGGGCAACTTAGTGAAACCGATTTTTACTCCCATTGACTTTAATGGGAGTCAGAATCGCCCAGGCTTTTTCCAACGATGAAGGACATTTTCCATGATTCCATGTTTTTCAGTTATGATACTCTTGCATCAGCAACTTTTCAGTTGCCAAAGCAAACCCCTAAAGAAGCGTTCGCAGTGGCCATGCCATCAGGGCTTCTGTGCTGTGAAGAATGTGTACGACAAGAGGGAGATTATGTTGAGAACTGACAATACCTCCATCTTTCTGGGGTAAGGACTTTTTGAGAAAAAAAATTAGGAGACCTTAACTTCAATGCAACTCATTTTATCCATGAAATGATGTCTCCCTGTTATTCCTCTGGGAAATGTATAAATACATTGACAAGTGGGCACTGCCATTCCCTTTATCAATAGGGTGTATCCTTATACAGTCTGACACTGTCATTGGACTGTGGCAGTGGCTCACATGCCATTATCAAGGGCAATAGTAGCACCTAGTTTTCAATTTATTCATACATTTCCAGGAGGAAGAACAGAGGAACTGCACAATGCAGAGTTCTAAGAAAAGATGCTTCAGAATGGTTCTTTTATGGCATTTAAATATTGCATTTGCTAAAACAGATATCAGGATAGAGGTAAAAGCTTAGGACAGAAAAAGTCAGAAAGTCACATAACACTCTGGAAGAACTGCTATCCTTGATATGACCTGTAGTTCAGTCAGGCTCGGCGTGGTGAATAAATCCAATCTGTTTGTTTTATGTAAACTACAGAGCAATAAAACAAGTGGACTTGATATATAAAGTATATATTATGCAGTATCACGTTAACACTTTGCTGTCAGAATGACATCCAAAAAGTTACGTTTCATACTGAAAAGCTCCATTGTTTCTATACAGTGTCCCTTTTTAGTTGGAATGAACTATTCATCAGTCAACTTGTACTCAGAAACTTGAGAAGTTTGTACTGAGTTTCTCCGCACATTCATGGAAGTCTAGTTAATACCAACTTTTTCTCATCTCACTGAGCTTATATATAAATAATGCAACTGTGTGCCGAGAACAGTAGATTTCATGTGCTGTGTCTTATACAGAGCCAGAAAGTGAAACGAGGACGAATGGGAAAAGCTCTAAGATTACAGAGGCCCATTCATTTGCAGAACTAAGAAAAACATAGCACATTATATCCCCTGCAAGCACACTGCTGCTTTTTTCTTAGAGGGGATACACTTGTGGGACTGGCCTATGGCACTGTGGCTATAGGACCCTACATGCATGAACCTGGCCTTATAACAACCTCACAATTCAATAAGCCTATATAAGAGGTAAACCACAAGTAGCTAATACTTGCCTCCTTACAAAGGTGATGTGGTGTGTACTGCATATGTCTTTAAAGGGGTTCTGACATGAATAATGTTTTTATGCTTTAGCAGCCATTGTTCCCTGGTGTGCCTAATGGACCCAGGGAACCCATGGTTTAATGGCTGCTAAAGCATAAAAAGATAATACTTACCTTTTCTTCTGTTGTTGTTGACATCGGGGGGTCATCTCCGGGCAGGCGCTGCTCCTCCTCTTCTGTCTGCACGAGCCGCGCCGCTCCGGGATCGCGCGCATGCGCAGTGGAGAGGTGCCCTCTGACAGGAGTCAGGACGGGCTGCGTCTCCACTGCGCATGCGCAGCACTCCGGAGTTCAGCCGGACGGACGGGCCGCCCACAGCAAGCACTGCTTGTGACGTGCTTGCTGTGGCGGTCCGTCCGTTGACCTCGGAAGTGCCTGACGGACGGACCAGAGCAGGAAGCGGTCTTTTTGACCGCTCCTGCTCTGCTTTAAAGGCACAGAAGAAGATGCCGGCTGGAGGGGACATGCCTGGCGATCGGGCCAGGCCAGGCAAGGTGAGTACAATTTTTTTTTTTGGATGTCAGAACCCCTTTAAGAAATGGACAGTGAGTATAAAAGTCTACACACCCCTGTTAAAATACCATGTTTTTGTCATGTCAAAAAATCCGACCAAGATGAATCAGTTCAGATTTATTTCCATCTTCAATGTGACCTATCTTCTGTATAATTCCGTTGAAAACAAACTGAAATATTTAAGGGTGAAAAAATAAAATAAAAAATAAAAAACACTAAAATAATGTGGTTGCATAAATATTCACACCCTAAGGCCGCCTGCAGACGAGCGGGTCGGATCCGGCGGCGAGAATTCTCGCCGCGGGACCCGACCCGAGCGCCTGCAGAGACGAGCGCGTACTCACCCGCGCCTGGCGGCCCCGGCTCTTTCATGTGCCGGCTGCCGCGCAGCCGGCGCATGCGCAGACCGTAGCCGGCGGCCGGGTGAGTGCAAGCCCCGCACAAAAATAGGACATGCCGCGGTTTGTTTGCCGCGCGAGATTTCGCGCGGCCAAACTGCGGCCGTCTGCATAGGAGTGCGTATTGTAATGCACTCCTATGCAGACTATCAGCGGCGGAAATCCCGCGGAAAATACCGCCACGGGATTTCCACCCGTGTGCAGGCGGCCTAAAACTAATACTTTGTTGATGCAGTTTGAGTTTGAGTTTATGATAGCATTCAGTCTTTTTGGGTCAGTGTCTATCAGCATGACACATCTTGACTCGGCAATTTGCCCACTCTTCCTTGCAAAAGTGCTCCAAATCTGTCAGATTACAAGGGTATCTCATGTGTAGCGCCTTCTTTAGGTCAGCCCACAGATCTTCAATAGGGTTCTGGTCTGGGCTCTGGTGGGCCATTCCAAAACTCTGGTCTTCTTCTGGCAAAGCCATTCTTTTGGTGATTTGGAGATATGGTTTGTGTTGTGCTTAAAGGTGAAATTCCTCTTCATCTTCAGCTTTTTTTTTTTTTTTTAATAACTCTTTTTTATTGAAATTTTCATGGTATACAAACATGAGCATATTATAAATAGAACTCAAAAAGAAGACCGTACAGCTTATATTACTTTTACAGATAAATTGTAGCGATTGATTATAAAACAATACTGAACAATTTCTATAGTTTATGTAAAGATGATTAACTCTCGGTCGTCTATATGTATTCACACATTTTATTCCCCTCTTCCCCTCTCCCTCCATATCCCTTTATTAATCAACATTTTTAACAAACATATGACATCCAACTTAATATAACTATTCTGCTTCGTATCCCCCTAGCGACCTCCTCCCCTCCCTGGACAGTCACGTTACTTTCAATAATCCTAGTCTAGTGCATATTATCATTATTATGGTACCAAGTAGTGTTGGTGAACTGGGACATACATTCCAGAATCATCTTCAGCTTTTTAGCAGAAGCCTGAAGGTTTTTAGCCAAAATGGACTGATATTTGGGACTGTTCATAATTTCCTCCACATTGACTAAAGCCCCAGTTCCAGCAGCAGAAAAACATCCCCATGTTTTGCTCCCCTTCTCCTGACTGATACCTTCCAGCAATCAGACCCCTTTGATGTGCTGTAAGTTCTTTAGGGACTAACTGAGTAATGTCAAGAAAAACCTTCTAGAAGAGCCAAACTTTACATAATGTAAATCAGAATCGCTGTAAATAATGGCAGCGGAGTACTGACTACTATCTAACAGGAGTATAAGACCCCCCGCCCACAGGCGTTGCAGTATCCCGCAGCGGATCTCTGCCGCGGGAACCGCCACCCGGTAGCAGGAGCCAGCAGACGGATCTCCGCTGTCAGCCAATCTGATAGATAGGCTAACCGCGGAGAATCGCGGCAATTCTGCGAATTGCCGGCCACAAGCGGAGAATCGCAATGATTCTCTGCTCGTGGACAGGGGGCAGTCGCTTTCCATAGCAACGCTATGGGAAGCTTTAGACGGCGTGATTCGCTGGCGATTTACCTCACCGAAGGGACAAAAGGTTTCAATAATGACTTATGAAAAACCCTATGAACTCTCCATGTAGCTGGCAAATCAAGTTCATAAGCAAGCGGGTTTACTACACACGGGATGATAAAGGGACCCACGTAACGCGGTGCCAGTTACAAGGACAGAACCTTCAATTTGAGATTTCTAGAAGAAAAATATACCTTCTGTCCCATCCTGTTAGGTTCAGATACTGACAGACTCCTCCCACTACGCAACTGCATACAAGCCCCCGTTGCTTCCAGGTTCTTCCGTACTTCTTTCCATACCACCTGCAGCGCATCTGTGGTGACATCAGCTGCAGGACAGGAAGACGGCGCAGAAATAGCTGTAAGGAAGCAAGATGCTGACACAAAGGAATGGAGATACCCAAGTAGAAGAACAAGTACAGTTGTTTAGTGCAAACTCTGCCAACGGCAGGAATTCTGCCCACTGATGAGCCTTTTCGCTAGCAAACAACTGTAAATATTGCACTAAATCCTGGTTCTTCCGCTCAGTCTGACCATTAGTTTGCGGGTGGAATGCTGCCGAGAAGGAAAGCGACGTTCCCAGGTTTCTACAGAAGGCTCGACAGAATTGTGCAACTGAACACCGCGATCAGATACAATGTTCTCGGGAACCCCATGTAGACGAATGATTTCTTTTACAAAAATCATTACAAAAAGGATATTCTTGGGAGCCACTGTCTCACTTTCCGGCGAACCAAAACTCCGAGAGAGAGCGTCTGCCTTCACGTTCTTATCCACTGGAATATATGTAACGACGAGGTTAAACCTGGCGAAAAACAACCCCCACCTGGCCTGACGAGCTGTGAGTCTCTTAGCATTGGCGAGATATACCAAGTTTTTATGATCAGTATACACGGTAATGGGATGCCTTGCCCCCTCAAGATGGTGTTACCACTCTTCTAGAGACCACTTAATCACCAATAACTCACAATTACCTACGTCGTAGTTACGTTCCGCCAAACTGAACTTCCGCGAGAAGAAAGCACATGGACTATACCCAGATCTCCTGTTGACTTCCTGAGACAATATAGCCCCCGCCCCCACCTCAGACGCATCGACCTCAATGAAGAACGGTCGCTGCGCATCAGGCTGTACTAGCATCAGGGCAGCAGTAAACACCCTTTTGAGACAACTAAAAGCCTCTAGGGCCTCTGGTGGCCATCCTACCAAGTCTGCACCCTTCTTGGTAAGATCGGTCAGGGGTTGAGCAATAACAGAATAATTCTTAATGAATTTACGGTAAAAATTTGCGAAAACCTAAAAACCACTGGAGAGCTTTCAGCTTATTGGGTCTGACCCATTGAGAGATTGCTGCCACTTTATCAGACTCCATTTGAATCTCTATGGGTGAAACCACATAACCAAGGAAAGACACCTGTTTAGTACCAAAAATGCATTTCTCCAACTTGACAAAAAGTTGGTACTCACGCAAACGGGTCAGAACCAACCTCAGGTGCTGCACATGTGAATCCCAGTCTGGGGAGTACACCAGAATGTCATCGAGATATAGGAGCAAAAGTACTCCCAGGAAGTCGTGGAAGACTGCGTTCATAAATCCCTGGAACACTGCGGGGGCATTACAAAGTCCGAAGGGCATGACCAGGCAATCAAAATGTCCGAACGAGGTGTTGAACGCCGTCTTCCACTCATCTCCTTTTCGGATGCGAATTAAATTGTAAGCCCCCCTTTAGTCCAATTTGGAAAACCAGTGGGCTCCTACCACCTGATTCAATAAATCAGGAATCAGGGGCAAGGAGCACTGGTTTTTCACTGTAATTTTATTCAAAGTCCGATAATCCACACAAGGCCTCAATGTCCCATCCTTCTTCTCTACAAAGAAGAGACCTGCCCCGGCAGGGGACCTGGACGGCCTGATATGTCGTTTGGCCAGAGACTCTGAGATATAGGACTTAAGGGCTTCATGCTCACGCCCAGACAAATTGAAAATGGCTCCCTTAGGGATTGGACTGTCGGGGATCAAATCAATACCACAGTCCCTCTTTATGGGGGACGTAATCTTGTAGATATGATACCTTTTAATGGCTAACAAAAATACATGATGTAATAATAGCGAGCTTTCGTACCAACGCAGGGTACTTCTTCCGGCTTAAATGGATTGGATGCCTCTTCAGATCCAATCCATAAGCCTGAAGAAGTACCCTGCGTTGGTACGAAAGCTCGCTATTATTACATCATGTATTTTTGTTAGCCATTAAAAGGTATCATATCTACAAGACTACGTCGTTTCTCTTGCTGAGAACAATCACATTATGCCACTGATAACACTTACAGAAGGAGGGAGACAAGAAAGAGGAAACCATTAGTTTTCTTTCTCCCTCTTCCCTACAGCCTGGAACCAGTGCTTCAATGATTGATGGAGCAGCAGTCAGTCTGCCAATCCACCAATCAGATGTACTTCATGTAAAGGCTGGAACATGAAGCCATCACCCAGCAGTCCCTTGTACAATGCTCTGCTGCTCCCCTATCTCCTCTGCTGCCACAGTATTGAGCTGAGCTTTCTGCAGCAGCTCAGCTGTACTACCATGACCTGCTCCTATGATGGGGCCATACATCGAAAACCACCCAGAGCCCCAGCACAGATGTCAATTTAGCAATTGTATTTTTGGGTTTGTCACCAAAAATGGAACAGGGAAATGGAGAGCCCTAACAGCGCCCAATTGCAGATGTGAATGGGGCCATATTTGGTAGGTCCATACTTGCAATGACCAGTGTAAGCAGTTAAGGTGAATAGATTTAAAAAAATGACAATAAAATAATGGCAAAATTGCTTTTTTATCATGCCAGCATGTGGTTGCAGTTAGTGCACCCTTTCTGTGCATTGCTGTCTTCTCTTGTATATCTCCCTGTTCCAACAAAGGTATGACATGAATTTTTGTTTGTTATCACTTCCCATCAATAAGAGAGCATATTTGCTTTCTGATTATCACAGCAGGGTTTTTTTTTACAAAAAAAGTAGAAAAAATGAGGACTTGCTTATCTAATAACTCCTCTACACAATTTAACCCTGCAGATGCCGCAGTCATTGCTGAGCATGTCATTCATTTTTTACAGAAAAATAAGAACAAATAATACACATAATTGGTACCCCCACATTGTAACAATCCGTACTATAAAATATTATATTATTTATCCAGCACGGTAAATTCCCGTTTAAAAAAATGCCAAAATAGCTGTTTCCTGTTCATCTCGCTTTGGCAAAAAATAATCAAAAAATCGTATATTCCTCAAAATGGTACCAACAAAAACTGAAGCTTTCCATAAAAATAGAACAGAAAATATAAAATGGTCCTGGAATGCAGTGACAGAAAAAGTGTTTTTGTAAAAAAAAAAAGGGTTCATATTGTGCAAAAGTAGTGAAACATAATAAAACCTTTATAAGTATTTTGAAGCAGGAAAGAGGAATCCCCGATGCAGGTGTGAAAGCACCCTTAAAACTAGAACTCGTCCCATAAAATATAAGGTGTCATACAGCTACATTGATGAAAAAATGAAGTTTTGACTACTGGAACACAAAAGGTGAAATGATATACTACTTCATAAGGCTAAAATTAATTATGTCAATAAGTGGTTAAAAATGCACTTAATGCCACTGCAATGGTCCATGGAACGTACAGTATTCTGCGCGGCAGGAAGGCCTCTCCTTGTCACGTGACGCCAACACTCCAACTGGACTCTAATGAATATCACGGCAGTGAAATAACTGAGCCGAGTCCAGCAATATTTGAGAAATCTGGGAGTGCGCAGATTTACTTAGTTTTCCGATTAACAAGTATACAGATACAAGACTTTGTAATTGGTGCACGGTGTTGTGTACCAGGCAGACAATTGAACAGCTGAAAGTGCAACAGTATTAGATTTGTTCAGGGCTGACTTCAAGGCTCTCTTCTTACTTTACTCTGGACTCAATTCTAGGGACAATTTCTACTGTAGCTGTGTTGACTTAAGAGCTGATTTGGATCTTGTGAAGTGTAGTTGAAGTAACATAGTAAGTGACTGTGTGGCTAATCCTGGCTTTGATTTCATCAGATTGCTCTGACTCACTGTTTGTAGCAGGCTGACCTTGGAAAGATCCACTCCTTCTCCAGTGGAATAAACAGGGAACGGGTTTGCACCTAGTTCGACCTGACAGGAAAACGTGTAGATTTGGTTCAGCGCATGTAGACCTTCCTTCCAACACGGCTGACTGCAGCCTCTACTCTCTGATGTCTGGCTGAGTCTGCCTAACTGCTCACTGACTCCTCCTTTTATCTCCTCTGTTCAGTTCCCGCACTTTCTGGTCTCCTCCTACTCTTGCATAGGGACTAGTGTGTTGTGTTCCCGCCCTTGGAACTCTGCACCTGTGGAGTTAAACCTGACTTTCAGCCAATAGGGCTGCAGCTGACATCAGGCCAAGGAGAGAAGGGGAGAAACAGGGTCTTTCCAACAGATGACACCTTCTATGACCATGGGCGGCACATAGACAGGTGAAACAGGACAAGTGTGTATGTGAATGTTCCATAGGACCCGCTGGGCCACTACACCACTAAGTTATGCACTGAATATCTTTATATGACACTTACATTCAAAATCTGCATTAAAAAAGTGACATTTTCAGAAGGGTTTTTCCAAATTTAACATGACTCTTGGGGGTTAAGATTCTATAAGATAGTTGATTAATTCATATTAAGGCCGCTTTTAAATCAACCCATTTTTACTCTGTATATAGCCCATGTTTTACAGCCGTAATATGTAGCTATTGTAAATCTATGGATCTATTCACATGGCCATAGTTTGCACAGCCATGTTTTAAAAACCTTTGCTTGTTTTTGGCCGCATTTCCATTCATTGCTATTATTTTCTATTGGGCAATATGGGCCGGTATGTTTGCCCATTAGAAAATAAAACCAATGATAGCAAATGCAGATCAAACAATGATGAAATACTGATGACATACAATTGCAATGGCACCTGTAACACTTCTTTATTATAGATCTGTATTACAGATGTGTTACAATAGGCTTGTGTGAATTGGGTTTCCAGTTATTAATGCAAAATATAAGAAAATGACCTAGGTCGGGGTCTGCGAGCTGGGAGGGCTACAGCTGCCCTGAGAATACAAACTCTGCTCATAATGCAAAGTGACCAATTAAGAACCAGAAGGTTGCAGGGTTTGCGCTTGGCATAACATACTATATCAGTTTTTTTTCTGGATTGTTCATTTAATGTAACCATAGGCTGGCTTCACACAGCTGATAAAATCCTGCGATGCAAAACGCACTGCTATGGCCCCATTGAAATCAGTGGGTTTGCAGCAATGATTTTCAGGGAAGGGCTTAAAATATAAGCCCTTCCCTGAAAATCATAGCAAGCTGTAAAAAATAGTAAAAAAAAAAGTTTAACTCACCTAGAAGAGCCATCCGACTCTTCTCTCTAGCCCCGGCAGTCTTCTTCTCTGTTCTGGAGGCCAGGGATTGAAAAATCCCCACCTCCAGAAAGCGCTGCCTCTGATTGGCTGAGCGCTGTGGCTAATCAGAGATGGTTGCAAGCCGTCATTGAATTAAAGCTGAGTACTGCCTCTGATTGCCTGAGCGCTGCGGCCAATCAGAGGCAGTGCCCAGCCATCATTGAATGACAGCTGAGTACTGCCTCTGATTGGCTGAGCACTCAGCCAATCAGAGGCAGTACTCAGCTGTCATTCAATGACGACTGGGCACTGCCTCTGATTGGCCACAATGCTCAGCCAATCAGAGACAGTGCTTTCTGGGGGCGGGGATTTTTCGATCCCCGGCCTCTAGAACAGAGAAGAGGACTTCCGGGGCTGGAGAGAAGAACCGGATGGCTAATCTGGGTGCGTTAAACTTTGTTTTTTTTAACTTTTTTATACAGCTTGCTTAATTTGCTGCAAAGCCACTGCTTTCAATGGGGCCGCAGCAGTGCCGGCCCTATTGAAAGAAATGGGATAGCATCACGGGCTTCTGCCACAGCTGTGACAACTGTGGCAAAGGATTCTTTCATCCCAGTGGGGATGAAGGAATCCCCTGCCATAGCTGTCACAACTGTCACAGGTGTGTGAGGGAGCGCAATGTTCTCCCTATGTTTTCAATGGGGCTAGCGCTGCTGCCACTTGCCCCATTGAAAACAGTGGGCGATATCGCCCATTCTTCTTTGTGATGCGAGATTACATTGAAAATATCATAAATGAGAATGAAACCATTGAAAATCATTGGTTTCATTATTATGCATTTTCACTCACATCGCAAGGCTGTCATATAGCAAGTGGGTGTCCACCCTTCGGCTTTATTCCCACGAGCGTATATCAGACGGCCATTTTCACGGCCAGCTGATATACGCTGTGATCTGATGCGTTGGACTCCAATGCATTAGATCACATGGCCGTATTCCCGTGACGTAAAAGTGCCCGGCCAGGCCAATATAGCACCGGGCGTTTTTACATCCGGCCCAAAAGATAGTCCTGGAACTATCTTTTGGGACAGAATACGTCAGCTGCTGCATGGGCTCCTATGGGTGCCCATGACAGCGGCCGGAAGTGGGAGGGAGTTCTGCTCTCCTGCCCACTCGTTCTTTGCAATAGGTTGCGGACAAGGGGGGTGGAGATGGGGCTTAGCCTAGCTTTGCCCCAGTCCTGTCCCTTGTCAACAGCCAGCAATGGGAGGAGGCGGGACAGGGCGACGCTTAGCTCCGCCCCCACAACTCACATTGCAAAGAATGAGCTGGGAGGAGAGCAGAGGTGAGCCTGTGAGGGGGAGGGAGAGGAAAGGGGCGACGGCATGGTGACCTCGGCGTATATGCGCCGGGGCCCATGCCATGTGAACGGGCGCACTAATGGTAGATTTGTGCACCCGTTCACAGGCTTGTACACCCCAGATGGTAGCATTTTCATGGCCGGCCAATATACGCTCTTGGGAATAAGCCCATAGGCTACTTTCACACTGGCGAGTGCGATATCCGGCTGTGAAACTTGGCCTTGCCAACATACGATGTCCCCACGAATGCAAGGCATTTGGGGGTTAAAACCATCTCCCATCACTTTGGGGAAGTAGTATTCTTTTATTCAGTGGGTAAACCTTGCATTGCATCATACTTGCATACACCTCTCACACCGTGCGATGCTGTGCCAGTCCTATTGAAAACAATGGGCAATGCATTATGAGGGAATGCCCAAAGATAGGACATGCCAGGATTCTTTTCCAATGTGGGAAGAAATCGCTCATATGTATGACCCATTTAAAGGAATGGGGTTCATATTTGTTTGAGATTTCTCGCTATGCACAAATCTCGCACGATTTTGTCTGCCATGTGGAACCAGCCTTCCGCACTGCTAACTGCGGATGTTGATGCGTAATTGCTGGCAGGATTCTGGTATTTTCATTTCTGCACCAAAATCTGCACATTAGCAGTGCAGATTTGTGGCGGAATATTCTGCAGAAGGGCATATTCTGCAACTCTTTTGTGTAATATTCTGTCTTGTGTGAATGGTCCCTTAGGGACCTTTCACACGATATGGAATATGCCGCACGACGTACCGCAAGCCGCAGAAAATTCCACACCAAAATTCGCAGGCTACTTGTGGATTTTGACATGTAATTGAGAAAGACTTAAAATCTAACACGGGTTTCCTAACTGTGTTATTGTTCCCGAGTCCATCCATTAACTGTGCTGCTGGACTGCCACGTGATGATGTTGTTCTTTGTCATCTGGGCTCTTCTACTGACCTTCCTATCCCGTCTGTAACTATAGCAGCTGGATCCCAGTAGACAGGCTTACTAAAACAATAAAAGGGACAAGGCATCGGCTTTAAAATCTAATGTTATACCTGTTTTAATGCTGAAGTTACGACTTGTCAATCCCATCATGCACTGCTAGGTCTATTGTTCTGGGAAATTGTCTCATGTCACTAGCAGTCATTAAGCATTTCCACCCTTATATGAGGTAGAACGGGGATATGGGTAAGAACTTCCAAGATAACAATATGTGGGGCTTCATAGTAAATTCTTACCAGCTGAGAATAACTTTGAAGAAAGACAGAAAACCTTTTGGCTACAAGTGGAAACGTGTACAGCATATAATGTAAAGCATACAGAACTGTCCAGGAAGCTCAAGGCATTCTCTTTTTCATCCCTATGGACTAGTGGTGATATATTCCCAACGCGTTAGGATGTTGCTTTATGCATTATTTTGTGCTTGATCTCTTATACATATTAATGCATATAATTTGTGACAACGTGGGGGTATTGAGCTCATGGGATCACCGTCTTTCCTCCACCTAGATGGCTGGTCGCACCTCAGAAACCCACATCCAGGCTCGATGTTTGGTAAATGTGTCTTTATTACTGTAATGTAACAGACAGCAAAAGTATCAATCTTTGCACTGTTATAATACTTCACAGTATACACGTACATATCAACACATCCCTGTTTGTCTGGCCACTAAATAACTACCGCTTTGCCCTTTCTCGTTTTCCTCTCAGTCTTTGTGGAAGGCCACAAAGCAGCCCAATTTGTAGTCTTATACTTTGTCCCTAAAGGAGCCAATGCTAGATTTATATAAAAAAAAAAAGATTGCACCACTTTCTGGTTTAAAACTTATTAGATCTTTTTGACTGCTGTCGCATGCCCCCTCCAGCCAACCCTCGCCACCTTTTTCACTTTTCAAAAGTGGCAAGAGGAGTAAAAAGATTTAGCACCTAAATTTGAAACTTTTTCCTTGATAAATTCCATATTTATCATACCAGAAAAGAAATTGCGTACAAGCAGCACTCACTCGTTGCCCCTTAGGGGCAGAATCCAATGGTGCAGAGCCTCAAGGAAAGAACCCGGACTATGGTTCCACAATCCACAGAGAGTATATGATACAAGGTAGCACCAGGATGCACTAGGAAAGCACAAAAAACTTTATTTCCCCATCTTAAAAAATGGCTACAATGTTTCGAGACAGTCTGTTACAGGTCTTTACCAGGTTGATGAAAACCGATAACAGACTGGTCGAAACATTGCAGCTAGAGATGAGCAAGCATACTCGCTAAGGGCAATTGCTTGAGCGAACATTGCCCTTAGCAAGTACCTGCCCGCTCGAGACAGAAGGTTTGGGTGCCGGCGCGGGGGAGCGGTGAGTAGCGGCAGTCAGCAGGTGGGAGCGGGGGCAGGTACTCGCTAAGGGCAATGCTCACTCAAGCAATTGCCCTTAGCGAGTATGCTCGCTCATCACTAATTGCAGCCTTTTTTTAAGACGGGGGAATAAAGTTTTTTGTACTTTCCTACTGCATCCTGGTGCTGCCTTATATCATATACTCTCCATATTTATCATACAGTGTGAGCCACTGTGATACATTCAGTGTATCTTCAGAGTGTCTGATTTAATTTTATGCTGTCTAAATATTATAGAGGATTACTAAATCTGCCCATTGTCTCCATCATAGATTCTGTTCAAATTATAATGTAAGCTATCCTTGCAAATGTAATAGAAAAGCCAGTGCTGATGACTTTTATTTGTACGATGATTATTATGGTAATTATTATGGTATCACAGCATAATTTCTTCAATTTTCTGCTTATGATCTCTGATGCAACATAGATGACTTCAAACTCTTTCATGGTTGTTTCCTATGTGATGTGATGACATTTTTTGTTCTTTACACATTTTCAACTGAAATTAACATTTTCTAAAATATAGCAGGAACGACTCTTTTCTTGGAAACGGCTTTTGGTGTGCAACTGAATTAGGTGGGAAAGGAGAGGGGACATATGGAAATACTGTGAATCATAAGATTGTTGAGGTATTCTTATTAGTATGATGTGTGGGAGAGTCAGCTCAGGTAGAGCGCGGGATTGCAGTGTAAACGGGAGTCAGAGACCAGGACACAGGTATAGTCCAATACAGGCTTGGCCTGCGCGTTTATTAAAAAGTTCACAAATCAATTAAAACACAGCGTTAGCTTTAGGCATAAACAAAAATCTCGCTTCTCCAGCACTAACTAAACAGAGTCATGGCTAGCTGCAGCCGCACGAACACAAAGCACTTTTGTACAAAGTCCAGTTTCTTGTGACCTTGATTAGAAACACAGCGTCTCTTGAGAGTAGCAGCTTCCAGCAAGTTTGGCTGCACCCAGCCTCTACTCTGTCTGCAGCTTTGCAGACTTTATGAACTAGGTAATTACCCAGCCTCTACACCTGAGGAGCTTGCTTCCCCTTAATAAGACCTGGAGTGGAGGGAGTGGAATGGACAGCCCCACTACCAAGCCTGTCATCCATTAAAAAAAAACAAAAAAACAGACCCAAACATGTTTTAAAAAAACATCTCCAGCAACTACCTTTACTGGAGATCACGTCACACACTACGTGAGACACGAACTCCCTTCATACCTAATTGGCGTAATACCTGAACCTCGGCGAAATATAGCGACCATCAAGCATTAACCCCTTCAGTGTCTCACAGATGATGCATTATTATAGTTGTCTTTTATGTCCTCTGGCTGCAATGTATATCAAATGCTTAACAAATAAATAAATAAAGTCGATTTCAGCTGCCTGGTCCTCACTTACTTGAAATAGTAACAAATATGACTACAATGTTTTGTTATTACTGGAGTATTGTTTAACATGTAATTCCTTATTATATAACATTCTCATAGGAAAAGTATTTTAGCAAAATAAGAGCATCACAAATCAACATATAGTGAGGAGCTGTAATAAAAAAGACAGTCATCTAATCATAGTCCCATTTATGGCACTTACATTTATAAATGGAGCAAGACATAACACATGGTTCTTTGTAAGAATCCTCATTGCAGTTCCTAATGGCAGTTATTAGTGATATTATAGGTAATCACCTGCCGTTCAGGCTTCTTCAAAACAATCTCCTAGCCAATTTTGTAATGAGATTGTCAGAGGAAACTGTCAGTATTACACAGAGTGTCTTGTGGGAAGTGAATAAGGGAACTCTCTGCTGAGAATAGTCTCATCTCCATATTAGGCCAACATTTTTCAACTGTCAGAAGTGAGATTTGTAAAGTTTAGCCATCACTATAATATAGAAGAGGGTTTCCTCTTATGTTCGAAAAGTATTGCTAATAGATAAAAGTTGTTAACCCTTTCACTCTGAAGCCATTTCTTATTTTTTTTCTTTGCTGTTTTTCATCCTGCCCTCCAAGAGCCAAACGTCTTTTATTTTTACATCAAAATGGCCTCATGGGACAAATTGTATATTTTAATGATACTATTTAATGTACCATATAATCTACTGGAAAAAACGTTTAATGCTAGTTTCACACAGGCAATTGCGATTTTGCCGCAAGAGAATTGCTGCCATTTCGCGCCTTTCTTCACTGCGATTTTTAAGCGTCAGCGATGCTTTTTTTAGTGAATGATCTCACAGTGCATCGCTGCAATCCGCTATAAAATTGCACGATTTTTTATTGCAAAAGTCAATGGGACTTTCTAATGTTTAAATCGCATCGCAACCCATGTTTGTTGAGTTGCGATAACGCACAGGCTCCTTAGAAATACATGGGAGATTTAAAAAAATTAAAACGCAAATCGCAGAAAGATAGAGCATGCTGCGATTATTTTTATCTCTCGCATCAGTGAAAACATTGATTATGGGAAGGAAACCTTTGTAAATAATTGGTATCCTACACTGCTTTGTTACTGACTATGGCATCAGGTGATAATCCCGTGATTTTCTCGCCCGTGTGAAACCACCCTAAGGCTTCCTTCACATGGGCGCTAAAATTGCATGAGATTAATGCATTTTGGGATGCACAAATATGAACCCCATTCTCTTGAATGGGGTCATGCACATGAACGATGTTTTCCCGCATGTAAAGGTACCGTGATGCAATGCTATGCGGGAAACAAATCGCAATATATTCTATCTTCCTGCATGCTCTCGCATCACAGCGCCCATTGTTTTTAGTTGGGCTGGAGGCAGGAACATTGACCCCATTGAAAGCAATTGGAGAAACTCTGCGATCCTCTGTTGTAGACGCAACAGGGGATTCCCTTCATCCCTGCAGTGATGAGAGGCTGTATTCACATAAAAAACACCTCGCATCTCTGGAGAATTCACATGATGGGGTGCACAATATGGGGGAGGCATTCACAGCCCCATATTGCGCTCGCCCGTGTGAAGTTAGTCTAAGTGGGGTGTAATAGGAAAAAATGCAGGTATGTGTTGCAAGGAATAAGCTTCAGTTTATATATGTGTGCCATTATTGGGTAGATACAACTTTCAGGGTTTTTGGTCGCCCCACTCACACGAAAAAAATTTAATAAAAAGTTATCAAAAAGTGTTTTTACATATTTTTTTTGTGTGCTTACCATGTAATATAAATAATTCAGCAGCTCAGATTCGGTACAGATGCGGCAGTACCAATTATATTTAATTTTTTGTGGAAAATAGGAAAAGTGATTTTTTTTCCAGCTTAATGGGTTTTAATTTTTGCTCTTTAAATGTTTAACTTAATTAAAAATGTTTTATTTAGTTCCACTAGGGGATTTGAACATGCCAGTGTTTGATCACTAGTACTATACAGGATGGGGCAAAAGTCTGGACACGCCCATTTAACTAGTGTAATAATGAGAAAACTGACCTTTAATATGTGGAAGTATTAATTTGCAGGGAGGCTGAATTTTTTGGTGGTGGAGACATTTTTGCAGCCATTTTGAAATCTGCATATTGAATTCAGCTCAGGTTTTTCAAATGAGAAGGGGGTCATATATTTAAGTCTTGGCTGGAATTTACTTAGAAACACATTGGATGTGCCAGTTTTGTCCTATGCTAACTTGTTTACGAGTTAAGAAGGGTAAATAGGTTAAATTGTCTCTGGACATCTAATTTATCAGTTGTCGTTACAGGTGAACGATGATGCCATTATCTAAGAAACATAGCATAGAAATTGTCCTCATGTGTGGTGAAAGGAGCACACGTGACATCACAGCGGACTTTAATGTATGTCACCTTGATATGTGTCCTATTTTAAACTCAAAATCATCACAAAGTTTCATGAAACCGTATTCATCATTGACAGACAGAGGACAGGATGAACACGGTCTGCAACAAGTGAGGAGGTTCCCACAAATGTCCTAACATCATTTGTTAACAACCCGAAACGCAGTACCAGATGGTTATGGCTGGAAACCGGGATTAATCAATTACCTGTATTGTGGATTCTTCATGATCAAACATGGCATCCATAGAAAGATCAGAAGCTACTCCGCCACTATGAAGACAAATCAGACAGACAGATGGAGTTTGCAGAATGGGCTCAAGAGCAAGCAGAATCGGATCCATTGTTCTCACATCACATTCTTTTCAGTCACTAGGCACTATTTTATGTGAATAGTGACGTCAAACACCACATTCTCCAGTACTGGTCCAATGGTAATACATCATGGATTGACCCCCAAAAATAATGTGTTTGCAAAAGGTCATGGTTTGGAGTGGTATTTGGGGGACTTGTGTCATAGGGTATGTTTTCATTAATGGATCATGTAACGGTGAGAAGTACCTCTAGATGTTACAGGATACCATATTCCCATCTGTGGTCAATAAGAGCAGTGAGTTCTCACATTACTTCCAACAGTTACCTCCGTGCTTGACTGTGGCTGTACACAGATGGCTGGATGTGCAATTCCACGGGCACTGGATTGGGCATAGAGGTCCAGTAGAATGGCCACCAAGGCTGCAAGACTTAGCACCTTTGGGCTTTTATCTCTGGAGCTATTTAAAGTCCCTTGTCTATGTACATAAAAATCTACAATATGGTTCACATGAAATGGCTAATGCTACAGTGCTGTAAAGAAATATCACCTGTATACTTCAGTGTGTTCACAAAGATTGGATGGATCATGTGAAGATTATTCTCCTCTAGGACATAAACTTCACTTGACACAAATTTTGTTAACACAAATGATGTTGTGAAGCTCACGACCCCTTAGGAGATATCCCTAAGGACATAAATTTCATTTGACACAAATGTAAATGTCCTCTGCCAATATTTTTAGTGATGACAATTTCATAAGCATAACCATACTGCAGAATCCTAAACAGGAAACTCGTCTTGATACGAGTCTTACATTTATTCCAAGAAGACTCTATGTGTTGCATGTGGGCACCAGTTGGAGACACTAATTGAAATTTTTGATCACTGTGAATGACACGTTCATGACTGAAATTCAGTGCTGGTAGAATATTGTTGTAGGCAGCCCAGGAATCACTGTGCCCCGCCATGGCGTGGTGGCATTTGGTTATTTGCCAGAATGCTAATATTTACATTTACTAATATTGCCTCCAATAACTACTATTTTTATGGCAGGGGCTTCACAGTGATTGGCCACAAGAGGGGTCGCATGAGCAATAACATCTTTGTGATCCTGCAACATCATGCAGCCACAGAGTTCAATGGAGTCGCGGTGCAAGTCACAGCAACTTCATGGTCACAAAGAGTCCATTGATGCTGGATCCTTTGCAATCACAAGGTTGCAACAACCTGCGACTGCGTGAGGTCTCAGGACTGCAAAGCAATGTTTGGCTGCACGACTTCTGTCACGGCCAAAGTGTTACGAACATCAGTGGTAGGGCTCTTTCACACGAGCGAATATCGGCCGTGTAATCACAGCTGTCCGAAATACACTACCCATCTGATGCATTGGTTTCCAATGCATCAGTTCAGATGGGCATATTCCCAATGCGTAAAAACGTCTGGCAAAGATTCTGCATATGATGCGCATTCTTGACGGATGTTTTTACGCGGGCCAGAAAAGATAGTTCTGGAACTATCTTCGGCCGAAATATGGCAGAAGATGCCATAGACTCCTATGGGAGCCTATGACAGCTGCTGGAGAAGGGAGGGAGTTTAGCAGCTTGACTGCTAAACTCCCTCCCCCTTTCTGCTCCTTGCCAGCTGTCTGCAATGAGAAGGGGTGGGAGCAAGTGTGCTAAAGTCCTGCCCCCTCCACCATGCCATCAGCTCCCATAGGCTGGAGCAGAGAAGAGGAGGGACTAGCTCTGTAAAGGGGTGGAGAGGGGGCATGAAGGGGGTGGGAGTCCACAGTTGACAGTATCCCCATGCTGCAGCGTAGATGCGCCACAGCCTCGGCTGTCTGAACAGACATTAAAACAGGAGTTGCCTAGGTCAGCGTGAGCTGCAAATATGACCCTTCATCGTAGAATCATAAACGAGGTACCATAAGTATTGCTGCCTCATGGCAGATGTGGGCTTGTGCAGAGTGCAGACTTTTATTTAATGTTTTCTTTTTGTAAGGTTACATAATGTATTATTTCTAACTGAAGTCTAAATATTTCCTGTTCCCCCAGGCTAAGTTAAATCATGAAGTGATTGCATGCTCCTGCCAACTGTATGTCATAAGGATCACTAGCTGCTACAATATAGAAACCATACTGGAAGAGTGAATACAAGCAAAGTAAGTTAGGCTCTATTCACATCTGCATTGAAGGCTCTCTTCAGCGCCTCCGGGGGAGATCCGGCATGAAATGCTAGACAAAAATGTTGTGTATGCAGAGAAGTGCAGGAACCGAATGGACCCCATTATAGTCCATGAGGTCTGACCGGCACAGTTTGGTTCCATTATAAGATGGATCCATTCATCCAAGGGATTTCGTTTTCCTGCTTCCTGTTTGAATTTAACCTTAGCGCATACATGAAAGCATGACAACTGATATTTCATTTCTGACTGGTTTTCCTATAAGGTACAACATGGAAAGTCAGAATTCCACTGCATGTACTAAATACCACAAAGGGGAATAAAGAGACTGATGAAACCTTTCTGTCATGTATGATTTAGAGACTTGTACATTTGTGGTCTACAATACATTACACCCGTTTTGCACACTAGACAGGAACAAAAGCCAAATGCTGATTTATCATTTCTTCTTCCTTTTATTATGACCATGCTTTGTGCTTACTCAATACAACAAGACACCATCCTCTTATATATAGCAGGCACTCTGGCTTTTATATAAAGATAGTACCTCCAAAAAATGAAGGCATTGTTTTTAGAAACGTATTAAGCCGCGTCTTCCTTGTCCTAACTTGCACTGGAAATATTGAATCTGGAATCTGATTATCTGCTACAAGTGAATACTTTACTTTTTGTCTAAATTACTTATTGCACATCTTTTTTGTTCCACTGGTGAACTTCAACATGTGCTCGCTTGAGCACATGCCTAATTCACTGCAGTACTCCCATATTGCAGTGTATTGCGGCTGTGCTGTCATCCTATTTGGTCCTCTAACAGTTTTTAATAGGAGTATTAAGATGACAGGCCCCTAGCTGCCATGACAGTTGCTGGGCACCTGGAAGAAACCCTCTTCCTCTGCATAAGGGCTTATTTACATAAGCGTATATCGGCTGCCGTTTTCACAGCTGGTTGATATAAGCCACGATCTGATGCATTAGATTGTAAAAGCCCTCGGGCTGGCCAATATAGCACCGGGCGCTTTTACGTCGGGCAGGGAAGATAGTCATGGAACTATCTTTCTGCCCGGATCACTGCATAGACTTCTATGGGAGCCAATGACATCGTCCTGAGAAGGGAGGTGGGAGGGAGTTTAGCAGCTTGACTGCTAAACTCCCTCCCCCTTCTCTCCTCCCCTCTCCTCCACTCCGACTGTCTGCCCCCTCCAATTGCTGGCTACAGACAATTTGAGTGTAATTGAGTATAGTGGCAGCATGAGCAGAAAATCAATTTTTTAATAAAAAAGATGCGAAAAGCTTTATTAATCCATGGTCAATAAAGAGTAAGCAAGCTACGTTTCGGCCATATTAGGCCTTTTTCAAGCTGGCTGCAGACAAGGGGCGGAGAGGGAGCCTAGCTCTGCCCCCACCCCACCCCCTCACATTGCAAACAGCCTGAGGGGAGGAGAGAGGAGGTGAGCCCACGAGTGGGAAGGAAGGGGGAGACAGCATAGCAGAGGTAAACTGTCTCCCCACGCCCAATGGGATTGCGGCCTCGGCGTATATGGGCTGTGCCCGGGCCATCTGATTGGGACAATAATTGATACATTTGCAGATATCTTCCAGTCTCATGCACACATTAACCTCTCACTTTCTGCAGCTGTGCAATACATATAACAAGAGACTAGACAATTTGCACAATGCATCTACACAAAAGACATGACATGTATGACATTTATGGAGGGGCCAGGAATAGACGTTCTGGGCCACTACACAAGCAGATACGTTGTTGGCTTGTTCAAACTAGAAATCATTCAGTCATTCACATGCGCTATTTATGTGACTATCGGTATTTAAGCCGAACAATTAGAGAACAAGCCAATAATGATTTTTGTCTGCATAAAATAAAAAATTAACAAAAAGTGAATGATTTATCTTTCAATCGTTAGCTGAGTTTTCACTGAACGATTTCGTTTATTTTTGATCGTTTGAACGATTTTTTGAATGATAAGGCCCTCTTACACAGAATGATCAAGTGTTTAGATTACACGCTGGGTATTGACTGAGGCATTGGGGAAGAGGGGGGAGAGGGGTTTTAACATCTAAGATAGTCTTCATCTCCAATCCCAACCACTGCTGGTCTGCTTTCCCTTCCTTTTGGAGCCATACAAATACAATGAATTCTGGCAGGGGTTCCAGGTAGCAGCATGGTGGAGCTTTACTTTAAAGAAAATTCTGTTAGTTTTGCCAATAAAAAACTGCTCACAGATCTACATGGGATCTGAGGTCTCCTGACTGGATGCTACAGCTATAAATCATTACTGTAGAGCATCTGATTGTTGCACTGATACGGCTCCTGGCAGCTTTTACTGATGTCCACTGCTCCCCAGCCTCTATGTTGATCTGTCAGTAGTTTAGCATGCGCAAAACTGCTGACAGAATCCCTTTAAACCCTGAAAAAGAACGTCCCATTAGGACAACCCTTTTCCATGTATTATTAGATAGGGGTGCACCTACCATAAATAAGGCAGGTTGAGACTTGCCTCAGGCGGCATCCTGCAGCTCTTCAGAGGGGCAGGCTTTGTAGCAAGCAAAGAGTAGCTGGTTGGATAGGTGATTAGTGGGAAGGGCCTAGGGGAACATCACTAACGTGATTAGGGCCGCGGAGTTCAGCAGTATAGAGGACACGTTCTATGAAGAAGATGTGATGAAGTCACCATCATGTGGTCAGGAGTGGAGCTTAGTAGTGTAGAGGACATGTACTGGTGTAGAGCTGAGATGATGGTTATGTGAGGTATTAGTGCAATATGTCTCTACTAGAAGTGTATGGGTTGGCCGGCCTCCGCTAGAGGTATCGCTCAGGACACGTCCAGAGCTCCCGATTGGCTGTCGCACTCACACACCTTCACAGAGGCTCCGAGTGGCCGGTGGAGACATAGTACACTAATACCGAGAACTACAACTACGAGCATATCCAGGCCATTATTAGATCTCAGAGGAAATTACAAGAAGGGAATATACGTGATCTACAAGTCCCAGAATTTCCAGTCTGTTATTATGGAATATTAGAGGACATTACAGGGAGGAACTAAATGAGGGGAGAACTACAAGTCCCAGCATCCCAAAGCTGTTATGTGATATCAGAGGAAATCACAGGGAGGCGATATAAGATTAGAACAAGTCCCAGCTGTAGTAGACATTATGATTAATTAGCGTAAAATGTCTATTGATTTGTATAAACTAGATGTATTACGCAGCTGTAGTGACTTTAACTCTGTAGAGGCTAATGGCTGCATAATTTCATTATGGTAATTGCTGGACAATGGCATGGTGAAAGATGTGTTCTATAATGTTAGCCTAATGTAAAGCTCCTCTGCAGCCTCTCAAAGGGTTAAAGTCACATTGCTATACTGCAAGACTGAAGAACTGTATCCACGTTGGGCGTCTTCCCAGCCCTGCCCCACCCTCAACTTCTGAGACAAAGAAGCTACTTTTGCCTGACCACATGTCGAGGATACAAATGCTGGCTCATACACTGGACTTGAGAGAGGTGTGGAGAGGATTCTATATGGCCCAACGAATGAGAACTATATATGTTACTGATGTAATCTGTTATACGCCCATAAAGGGCAGGTATTATGTGTTTCAATAAACCTGAGGCTCTGAGCATTGTACGCCCAGATCCAGTTTAGACTTGAGACTTACATCTTGTGTCTGACTTGGTTGTTATAAGGCGTGCGCAAGCCATACTACACAATTAGGAAGCTACAGAATACCCTGAAACCTGCTGGAGAAAACAGCATCCAGTTCACAGCATTTCCGGGCTGTATCATGTGAAGTCAGAAGGTATTACAGGAAGGGTGGGAGAGGGGTAATAAGATGTGAGAACTCCAACTCACAGCACATATAGACTATTATGTGATATCAGAGGATATTACAGGAAGAGGGGTATAAGATGACAAAACTACAACTCCCAGCCTTTCAGTTGCTCTTACCCTATAGTAGAAAACACATCTATAATTTCTCAAGCTCCATCTCTTCATATCACATGACGGTATTAGTAAAAAATGTATATAAGAGTGCGACTTGTGATTCAGTTAAAGCAATCAATATGTCCACATTCGTGAACCAAAAAAGGTTGTAGATTTACTCACCTGGTGCACGATGGGTTAACCCTGGCCAGGGAAATCCCATCAGCACCTTGTAGCCGGGTATGCGTGTAGAAAATTTCTTTAAGTCCACAATCCAACAGGAAGATGCAGAGGCACCTGGGGTGCAAGCCTGCTGGTTAACCAGAAGCTTGTATGGAAATTAAATAGGAGAAAAGAAAATAAGTCCCCGTGCTCAATGTGACTTGGAGATAAACAATTTTCACATATGGGAATCTTGCATAGCCCCTGCAAAGGTGTGTGTGCGGGAGCCAATGGGGAGCTTTGCTCATGTCCTGGGCGAAATCTCTAGCTGAACCCTGCCAACCCATATACATCTGGTGGAGACATACTGCACTAATACTGTAGTTCTCTGCTTTTATGCAGGGGTGTAGCTGAGTTGGGTGGGGGGTATCTAGGACATTGACCACTGGCACAGCTAGGATTTCCCCACCCTAGAGGACCAAAGATATGACCTTTTAGGCCCTCAGTGTCCTAGATCACAATGGAAGTGCCCATTAACCCTTTCTCTGCTCTAGACCACCAGAGTTCTGCCAACTAGCCACTCCCTGCCTTAGACCACCAGTAATGCGGCCATTAACCATTTCACTACTCTTTTAGTGTTTATGAAGCCCGTCATATACCTCCACTTAAAAAAAGCAGAAAGTAATTTAAAATAAAAGAACTTGTCTCTTCACTCTCCCTCTAGTCCAACAGAGATGCTCTGGTGCTCCGCTGTCAATGTGTTGCAGCCAATCGCTGTGGAAAGTGATTGCAAAGACCTGCCCCCACTCTGAAAGACTCAGTGTCACCATGTTATCACACATAATTTGGCATTCCTATGAATGGCAGGCATATAAACCAAATTTTCCAGTAAAAGCTCAATCACATGGACATATGCAATTTCTGTCATTAACCCCTTAAGGACCAGGCTGTTTTGTACCATAAAGGGGTTTTGTCATTAGAAAAAAATGAAATACTTACCTACTCCTCCCCTGTCAGTCTTCTTACCACATCTTCTCACCGATCTTCTCCAGTCCCCCGGGTCACCTCACCTCCAGCCAGCCGGATCCTTTTCTTTCTGTGACAAAGTATACATTCTCGGCATTTTGCTTCCTGCAGGTCAGTGTACCCAGTCACTAGTGATGTAGCGTTCACTGCCTAACAGGAAATGCAGAATCCTATGCCAGGCAACATAGCACGTATGCGCAGTCTTGGCAATAGCCCGGCATAGGATTCAGCATTCTCTGCTTGGCAGTGAACGCTACATCACTAGTGACTGAGTACACTGACCTGCAGGAAGCAGAATGCCGTCAATGTACGATTTGTCGTAGGAAGAAGAGGATCCGGCCAGCTGGAGGTGACATGACCCGGGGGACTGGAGAAGAACGGTGAGGAGAAGATGTGGTAAGAAGATGGAATTGGTATAATAAGTACGAGGTATTAGTTTGTGGATTGGCCAAGTCACTTAAGCTGTCTTCAAGGGTCCTCCTTGACTCGCGGGTCCCTACTCTTTACGAGTCAACTACCCCAGGAAACCTGCCTGCAAGCAGGACGATCATCCCAATAAGGACGGCCCCGCACTGCAACCTAAGGACCTAACTCGCCCAGAGATGGTAAATGATACAAGCAGCACAGGACACAGTTCACACTAACACAGCATGGAATGCATACACAATGGAACAGGACTATTCACACCACATGTCTGGCAGCCAACTCAGACACACAGACCACATTATAGCTTACACCCATAGACTAAGCATAAAGGCAAACACAAGGGGGAATGAGGAACACCAGCTCCCTCCAGCCAGTTGGCTAATAAATATATGCAACAGACCAGGGATGATTAGCTGGCTGGAGAACACCACACCCAGCCAGCACAATCATGCCACACCTGTGGAAATGTGCTCCTGGAAACCCCTAGTACTACAGGTCACAGAAGCACAACCTACCACATGGATTCTGCTTGGAACCCGTAGTTGTACTAGCAATTACGAGTGCCGGCCACTACACCAAGGGCGGAGCAGTGCTTCTGCTTCGACCCTGATATATTCTGGTGGGCACTTCCTGGATAACCCCTTTATGTCCTCACTCTATAGAACCGTGGCTTTTATGTCTTGCACAAACAAAGGCCAACAAATTGCATGCCATATGAAATAAATCACTAGCTATACACTGTTAGGGGCGAAA
This sequence comes from Eleutherodactylus coqui, assembly GCF_035609145.1. Lineage (NCBI taxonomy): Eukaryota > Metazoa > Chordata > Amphibia > Anura > Eleutherodactylidae > Eleutherodactylus > Eleutherodactylus coqui. Next base: position 147,327,341 of record NC_089839.1, read on the forward strand.
AAGGATGGCTTGGAATTGCACTGCCTGTTATCGAAAAATAAGAAATATGCCCTTTTTAGGGATTTGTAAAATAAGTGATTACATATTCTGGTGTAATATAGTAATGCTGTTTTGTGTGGTACGTGATAAACTGTATTGATACTTCTGTCACTGAAAAGAACTTCCTTCTGCCTGGAAATTCCTGTACCTTCTATTATTTACAGCATCATCTAATTATACATTCATGACACACAGAAGAAATACTCATGGTTCATTGTGGTTTCTGCCACCTACATCATAAGCAACACATTATTAGGTCACTTAAACAACGTGAACAAGTGATCATCTTAGTTATACAGATTAGTTATACTGTGACATGGTAACATAGTATGTTAGGCCAAATAAAGACATATGTCCATCCAGTTCAGCCTATTACCCCCCAATGTTGATCCAGAAGAAGGCAAAAAACAACAACAATGAGATAGGAGCCAATTTTCCCCACTGAAGGGGAAAAAAATTATTCCTGACTCCAATTTGACAATCGGACTAATCTCTGGATCACTGACCCTTCTGAAGTTACCAGCAACCATAACATATACAATTGTACTCTTTTATCAAATTCACCATGTCCTCAAGCAGAGAGTTCCACAGTCTCAAAGCTCTTACAGTAAAGAACCCCGCTCCATGTCCTCCATGCCGGCAGAGCATTTCTTTCTGGAAGCAGGCTCTGGGTTAACCAATCACAGCCATTTAATAACATCATTGAATGGCTGTGATTGGTTAACCAAGCACCAGCTATCATTGGCTGACATCTGTGCTGGCTAGCCAATCAGAGCATTATCTTTGCTGGAGGCGAGGAATTCAAGACCCGCTTCCAGAAAGAATTCAAAAATACCGGCCTGTAATATTACAGGCCGGTGAAAAAAAACAAAAACGGCACAGGCCTGGGGAGAAAAATACCGGCCAGGCTGGTGAACTACCTGCCAGGTGGTAACTCTAGCTAAGGATGGGCTTCTTTTTAGTTGTACTTGATAATAATTGTTCTCATTTTCGAACATACAGTGAATGGCTACTATATTGGAGACAACCATCTCGTAACACACTGAATCTCTCTTGGCCTTCACAACCGCAGTAATTCTTCATGACAGATTCCACTAGGTGTTGAACTCGTTATGCAGGAATATTGGCCCATGTGGACAGGAAGCTTCTTGTAGTTGCCACAAATTAGATGCAAGTACTGATATGCTCAAGGCCGGCACTAGAGAAGGCGAAAGACAAACTGGGCAATTGCATAGTGTCCCCAGATAAACTGAGACACTGACTGGACTTGCCAACATGCAAGTGTACAGACAGATTGCAACACCCTCCCTGAGCAGTGCCATAGCAATAGGAGTTGCATTTGCAGGGCCCATAAGCTAAGGGATCACAAGGGCCCTCCTCACCATTAATAAGAACTTACAAACGACAATGTGCTGCCTTCTTTCTGCAGAGGGTCCTTGAGCTGTTGTGTGTTACAAATCTCTCAGTAGGCTCAGTGTGTAATGGTCTCCCCCCTCTGCTATATGCGCTACACCTGCTACATGGCTAAGCGGCCATTGAATGTTTACACTGAATAACCTTTAGGCTAACTTCAAACAGGTGAGTGCGGTATCGAGCTAAGAATCACGGCCCGATATTGTGCTCACTAACATGCGATTTCCTCCGCGGTTGTGAGGCGTTTTTATCTTAACCCTTTCCAATCCAATGTCGGGCCTGCCCCGACATCATCGTTTACCTCCACAGCTCCGATGTCGGGACAGGCCCGACACTGCAGTGCAGGAGTGCATCTGCACCCAATCATCAGACACATCGGGTGCAGATGCACTCCTGCACTGATCCTCATCAAGGACCCCCGAGGAGAAGGCAGAAAGGGCTCAATTAGCACCATGTAATGCAGAGAGATTCTGGCCGGCGATCATGTGACCGCCGGTGTTAACTGACCCCCAGCAGTCACATGAACGCCGAGCTGGGAGCCTGCACCGTGGGGGGAATGCGGGGGTAATACTTCTGCATTCTCCCTTCTGCCTCCCGACCTGGCGATCATGTGACCGCTGGGTGCCACCTGACCCCAGCGGTCACATGATCGCTGAGCCGGTAGGGAGAATGCGGAAGTACTTCCGCATTCCCCCCACGGTACAGTGAGCACCTGCACCCTCCTGAACTCTGTCAGTTTACGAGGATGAAGGAAAAATGTATTTTTTCTCATCCATAGATGGGAAAAAAATAAATGGATTGGAAAGGGTTAAAACGGCCTTGCATCACTTAAGAGGATCGCAGAGATACTCCCATTATTTTCAATGAGGGAACCTCGTATCGCACTACACCACGTGCACCTAGTGCAATGCTGCTGCTGGCCTTATTGAAAACAAGATGCAATGTGATGCGAGGGCATACCCAAAGATAGGATGTGCTGTGATTTTTTTCGTTCATTGCATCGCAGGATATCACATTGCATGTGTTGATCCAGAAGAAGGCAAAAAAGAACAACAATGAGATAGGAGCCAATTTTCCCCACTGAGGGGGAAAAAAAATATTCCTGACTCCAGTCTGACAATCGGACTAATCTCTGGATCACTGACCCTTCTGAAGTTACCAGCAACCATAACATATAATATTGTATTACTGAAAAAACACATCCAGGCTCCTCTTGTACTCTTTTATCAAATTCACCACGTCCTCAAGCAGAGAGTTCCACAGTCTTAAAACTCTTACAGTAAAGAACCCCCTTTATGTTGGTGTAGAAACCTTCTTTCCTCTAGATGTAGAGAGCGCCCCTTTGTTGTGGTCTTGGGTATAAATAGATGATGGGAGAGATCTCTGTATTTTTCTCTGATATATTATACATAGTTATTAGAGTGCCCCCTCATTATAGTCCTGGGTATAAATAGATGATGGGAGAGATCTCTGTATTGTCCTCTGATATATTATACATAGTTATTAGAGCGCCCTCTTGTTACAGTCGGTATTATTGTATCTTGACGCCACCAAAAGCTAGGGGTTTGACAGGAGGAATGCCTCTGTCACACACCCCTAGCTCCTGATAGGGTCAAGTGTGGAAGGTCCTAGCTGCACACTGTGGATTGATGAGTGCCAGCGCTGCAGTCTTAGGCTGAAGGTTCCTTCGCTTGTTAGCCGTACGTGAATAACTGTAAATGCTGCCATTGTACCACTGTTACATGGCAGCATGTACATGTAATAAAGTAAGGGTAACAAGCAAAGTAACCCTCTACCTAACTCTCCAGGGCAAGCAGTAATCAATCCAGCCGCTGCAGCGTCTGTACTCAGTCCGGCCCTGCATTAATGCATGGTTAGCACTCACCTGCCGCCTCCAGCCTCTGTGAGCCCCCCCCCCCGCACAGCTTCATCCTGGCCGGCACCTCACACCTACATTAGGCCCTGCGGCTGCACTGGTCTCTGTGCTCCGTGGCTGCGCTGGTCTCTATGCTCCCTGATGGCGGCCGCCTGTGTGGTCAGTGACGGCGGCCGCGTCTGTCATCCCTTACGGCTGCTCCCCTGCTGACAAGCAAAGTGCAATCCTTTCTGTGGTGCCGCCGGGAAGCGCACTTGCACCTGGGGAAGCACTGCAGCCAATCACGTTGAGGGGGCGCCAACCCCCCTGTCAATCTTGACTCCACCAGGAATTCTTGGTGGCATCAAGATACAATAATTCTGTTACAGTCCTGGGTATAAATAGATGATGGGAGAGATCTCTGTATTGTCCCCTGATAGATTTATACATAGTTATTAAGTCATCTTTTTTCTAAATGAAATTACCTCAATTTTGATAACCTCTCTGGGTATTGTACTCTGCCCATTCCATTTATTACTTTAGTTGCCCGCCTTTGTATCTGGTCAAGCTCTGATATGTCCTTCTTGAGTACCGATGCCCCAAACCGTACACAATATTCCATGTGTGGTCTGACCAGTGACTTGTAAAGAGAAAGAACAATGTTCTCATCATGTGCCCCTAGACCTCTTCTGATGCACCCCATGATCATATTTGCTTTGACAGCAGCTGCCTGACACTGGTTGCTGCAGTTAAGTTTACAGTTAACTAAAATCCCCAAGTCCTTTTCCATGTCAGTGTTACCCAGTGGTTTCCCATTTAGTGTGTAATGGTGACATGTATTTCCTCTGCCCGTATGCATAACTTTACATTTATTCTTATTCGCAACTTTTCTGCCCCCAACTTATCCAGATCCTCCAGTAACCGCTTTGCGTCCTCTCTTGCGTTAATTGCTTTACATAGTTTGGTTTCTTCTGCAAATATTGATATTTACTGTACAATCCTTCTAACAGGTCATTAATAAATATATTAAAAAGAATAGGACCCGATACTGCCCCCTGTGATACCCCACTAGTAACGGTTATCTAATCAGAGTATGTACCATTAATAACCCCCCTCTGCTTTCTACTTACCCACTTACACACATTCTCACCCAGACCAACCTTTTATTCGGCACAGTATCAAACGCTTTGGAAAAGTCCAGATATACAAGATGTAGTAATATTAACCCCTTCCCGTCAGCCATACAGCTATATAGGTCCTAATTATATATGCCCAGCTAGGTCATATATAGATGTACACAGTATATGACCAGTGACTTGTAAAGAGGAAGAACAATGTTCTTGTATATGCAATGGGTTCAGAACATGGGCCTGCTCCATACATAGAGGGTATAGGCCAGTTGTGGCGAACCTATATCACGCGTGCCAGAGGCGGCGCGCAGAGCCGTCCCTACTGGCACCCACCGCCATCAGCTGCTCACCACTTCAGTGAATACCGTTAAGAGCCGGGGCTCCCCTGCCGGTACTTACTCAGCTGCGCTGCTAGCGGCGCTGATCCCAATGCACAGTGTGCAACCGGGATCCTCCTCCCCCCTCCCCCGATGTCTCCTCTTAGGTTCCGCGAGAACAGGGGGAAGAGGCGTCCGGCAGCACACTGACATCAGCGCCGAGCAGAGGAGTAGCGGAGCTTTCACGAGGAGGAGGGGGTAAGTATGTTGGTCTTGGGGTGGGGTATGGGGGGCCGCTATTACACTGGGGCTGCTGTGGGGTGTAACTATTACACTGGGGGCCGCTGTGGGGTGTCACTATTACTACTGGGGGGCGCTGCGGGATGTCACTAATATACTGGGGGCTGCTGTGGGGGGGTCACTAATATCACTGGGTCCGCTGGGGGGGTCACTATTGTCGCTGGGGGGGGGTGTCACTATTACTGCTGGGGTATGTTTGCATGTGGCGGAAATGGGCAAGGCTCTTTCAAAATAGACATGGTGCATATTGTGATTGCTTTTTTGATGCAAAAAAGCTGCAGAATTTTCCACATAAATCTCCGCTGAGGATATCCTGCAGCATTTTCACATCCAGAAGGTTGTCAAAATCTGCACGCTGTCTATTTTGATGGAGCCCTGTCCTTTTTAGAATGATGGGGGTAAAATTATATGTCGTGATAAGCCCCGCCCCATGTTGGCACTTTGCGATGAATAAGTGGGTTTTGGGTTGCAGTTTGGGCACATGGTCTCTAAAAGGTTCGCCATCACTGGTATAGGCTGTCTTTGACAGTTGACTCTCGCCCACAACAGCAGTGATTGGAAATAACTGAGATCGCAGCTGTTAACCTTTAAATGCCGCTGTCTCTTTTGACAGCAGCATTTTAATGTCCCAATAGATTGCGAGGGTCCAGATGTTATGGCAGCCTGGAGCCTTCTGCAGGAAACAGTGCTGCCATGATGTTTGCCTATTAAGACTTGCCTATGACAATTATATCTGCACTTTAACTTTAAAATTAAAATTATACTGCCCCTAAATACTTTACGTAGTTTGGTATCATCGAGAAGACACTTAGCTCCTATTTCACCTACATATAGTATGCACTTAGCCAATACCCAAATAACTGTGTGAGAATTTACGGCACTTTGTTGCCACTGCAGCTGTTGGAATGTAGCGTGAGTCATTTCTTGCATTACGCTCACATGAATGAAACCTCATCTGAGACAATGACATGGAAATTTCATTACGCATACAGCAATTCTCTATTGAACTGGATCTGATTAGAAACTAGAAGCCAGTCTGAGTTGCAAGTTCGTGTAGAAAACTGATTTATGACTGATGATTCAGCATCAGGTTCCACTGTACTCATCAGAAAACTGTCACTTTTCTAATATTATCACATTTCCGCAATTGCAGTATGATGTTACATGACTACTTTTTTAATTCCTCTTTTTATTTGCACCAATAGAGGTACACCATGTGTCAAGCCAAGAAGTGGCGAGGGGCGGAGAGGGGGTGGAGAGGGGGCAGGAGCTCAGTGCACTGCTCTCGGCTCTCCCAGCTTCCTCCCCCTGCAGAGAGGGACGACGTATATCTGCTGGGCGTGAAAACCCAGCCGATATGCGATCGTCTGAATGCGCCCTTAGGCCTTAGTCAGACGGGCGTTTTTTCGTGCGATTCGCGCATGCACATGCGTCGGGCGATTTTATAAAACCATTGCTTTGCAATGGTATCGGACACATGAGCGCTTTTTATGCGAACGTCCGATAAATTATAGAACAGAAATCGCAGATCGCACCTATCTGCGATCTGCGATTCCTGTTCTCTTCTCTATATGCGCTCAATGGGGCCGGCGGCAGCAGCGCCGACCCCATTGAGAACATATAGAAGACAAATCATTCTTCTCTGCCACAGCTGTAACAGCTGTGGCAGAGAAGAACGATGTTTGCCCATTGAATTCAATGGAGCCGGCAATACAGCCGGCTCCATTGAAAGCAATGGGCTGCCGGCGAGCGCGGGATGAATTGTCGGGAAGGGCTTAAATATATAAGCCCTTCCCTGCAATTCATCCAGAAATGTGTAAAAATAAAAAATATATATATACTCACCTTGTCCCGACAGACGGAGTTCAGCGCGGCCGGCCAGCAGTTCTCTGAACTGCTCTCTGTAGTATTCAGCAGCCGGGGATTTAAAATCCCCGCCTGCTGAATGAGCTGGCTCTGATTGGTCACAGCCTGACCAATCAGAGGCAGCTCTCACTCACACCCATTCATGAATTCATGAATGGGTGTGAGTGAGAGCTGCCTCTGATTGGCTCAGCGCAGGGGCCAATCAGGGGCAGCTCTCACTCACACCCATTCATGAATTCATGAATGGGTGTGTGTGAGAGCTGCCTCTGATTGGTCAGGCTGTGACCAATCAGAGGCAGCTCATTCAGCAGGCGGGGATTTTAGATCCCTGGCTGCTGAATACTACAGAGAGCAGTTCAGAGAACTGCCGCCGGCCGCGCTGACAAGGTGTCCCGTCTGCCGGGACAAGGTGAGTATATATATTTTTTTTATTTTTACACATTTCTGGATGAATTGCAGGGAAGGGCTTATATATTTAAGGCCTTCCCGACAATTCATCGTGAGATCGCCCGCAGTGCATTGCTTTCAATGGAGCCGGCTGTATTGCCGGCTCCATTGAATTCAATGCGCTGGACAGCTCCGTCCCGTTTCTATTGAAACGCGGCTAGGAGCAGTTTTTTCGGGCGATTTTTCGGCCCCGGTCACGCGATTTGCGGATGCGCATCCGTCATGCGATCCGCAAATCGCGGCAAAAAACGCCCGTGTGACTAAGGCCTTAGGCTAACTTCAAACGGGTGAGTGCGGTATCGAGCTGCGAATCACGGCGAGATATTGTGCTTGCTAACATGCGATTTCCTCCGCGGTTGCAAGGCATTTTTATCTTAAAACGGCCTCACATCACTTCAGAGGATCGCAGAGATACTCCCATTGTTTTCAATGGGGAAACCTTGTATCGCATCGCACCTAGTGCAATGCTGCTGCTGGCCTTACTGAAAACAAGATGCGATGTGATGCGAGGGCATACCCAAAGATAGGATGTGCTGCGATTTTTTTCCTTCATCGCATCGCAGGATATCACATCGCATGTGTATGACCCCGTTCAAAAGAATGAGGTTCATATTCGTGCAAAATTTATGTGTCTCAATGCACAAATCCTGCAAAAAGGCCTTAGGGTATGTTCATATAGGATGCAGACCCTCCGAATGGAAAATCCGCAGCACTTATATAGTAGCAGCAAAGTGGATGAAATTTTTTAAATGTCATGCACGCGCGAGGAAATTTAAATTCACAGCTTGTCAATCTTAGCGCTGCTAATGCTGCAGATCCCACCTCTTCTCAATGAGGAGGTGAATTCCACACCAAATCAGCACTAAATAGTGTGGGTTCTGAGCAGACTTTCAGCTGTGGATCTGCTGCACAGTGTCCGCTGCAGCAAAATCCGCCCAGTGTGAACAGGCCCTTAAACTCCTAATTGTCTTCATTGCTGTGTGAGGAGCACTTCACCTTTCTAGCGGTGAAAAGGTTACAGCCCAACATATTTCATCACAAGATGTGAATGGGTTGGGTTTGAAAAAGTATTTACAGGGTTATTACAAATGATCTTCCCAATTTGGAACCCTCATACCTCCTGTTTAATGACAATCAGAACATACATAAATTTGATATTAATGGAAGTAAAAATAAAATGAGACACAATGGCCTCCAACAAAGACAGTAGAATGTTTTGTGTCCTTGAACAAAATTTGGTGAAGAGTCACCCAGTATCCACACAATTGATAAGTATTACTTTAATTTTAAGGATAAAGGTTGCATCTGTAAGTGAAAATCATCCATATGTCCACCAGTAAGCATGGAAACAGCAGAGCGAGTCTGTGCAAGTTTCACACGAGGTCCTCAGAAATCCACCATCAGAGCATGCAGAGAATTGGACGTCCTGTCGCCAACAGAGGGGTATTGTTACAGGTCCTGAAACCAGACAACAAAGCGCGGCAATGTTCTTTCTACACGAGTATATGAACTGTAATGGAAAGTGATGGTTTCATGGAATCTTTAGTGTTTAGTGATAAAGCTGCTTTCCACCTTTTTGGCTTAATTAACAAATATAATGTCAGAATGTTGGGAGGAAAAACCCACCTGCCTACGTGGAGAGTATGTGCGAGTCCCCCAAGGTCAATGTGTTTTGCACTATCCTCTGCAGTAAAGGGGTGCTTATTTTTCCATGAGGAAACAATCCTGGAGATTTTGTACCCGAACGCTACAGATATGGCTTCTGCCATCTGAATCCCAGGTTTCATCTTCCAACAGGACAGGACACCTCCCATTTTCAAAATGAAGTCAGAAGTGAGCGGATTGGATAACTAGACAGATGGATTGGCTGTGCAGGTGATGACAATAGAGAACTTCTTCCTTTGCCATCACGTTCCCCAGACCTTACACCTTGTGATTTTTCCTCTAGGTGAGTGTAAGGGCTCCCACACAATTCTTTTAACGCTGCGATATCGCTGCGTGTTTTTTTTAACGCAACTGTCAATAGGACTTTCTAATGTTAAAAACGCATCGCTCAAAAATCACAACGCATGAACTTGCGATGTATTTTTAACATTAAAAAGGCCCATTGACAATCGCATTTAAAAAATGCAGCGATATCGCAGCGTTAAAAAAACACAAGTGGGTAAGAGCCCTTAGTGTCTAAGATGCTCCCTTATCACCCGCCATGTATGTGGCATCCTAGACGCCATTGCATCCATCAGTCGTCATACGCTACAACGTATATGGCAGGAACTTGACTACAGGCTCCATGTGTGTTGAGTGACAAAGAGGCCTCACAGTGAACACCTCTGATGTGGGAAACATTTTTGGTGTTGTACATCAAAACTTTTTGAGTTTCTTTTTCCATTGATATCAAATTTATGTATCTGAGTGTCAATAAATGTGAAATATGAGTGTTTCAAATCGGGAAAATCACTTGTAATAACCCGGTACATATACACATTCCAAAAAAAAAATATTTCCGGAGAAATGTCTGGTTGGCCGCGGTTCCCTTATTCAAAATCAGCTATTTGTCATGGATGCTGCTTGTGCTGGGTGATAAATTCTTACAGGAGATCTGTCTGATATCACAACCCCTTTAAGTTTTAATTTCAGTTCATCAAGCTTTCAGATTTCTGTCATTGGAAATCCCTGACACAATTCTCATGGAAACGTCCCACTGAAAATAGGTAAATTAGTAAATTACAGTCACAGAAATCCTTAAATCTAAAATCAGGGTAGGTTCAATTGGACCATGAGATGATTTCAGTGCATGGCACAGGACTTGTTAAGTAGGAAGATTTTTTTTTTTTGTCAAACAGAGCAGAGTGTATACGACGCGTTTTGAATCAATGGAGGACAAGGATAATTCTTGAGTATTTTCTTTTTGTGAAAGGACATGAATTTGCCATCACATCTTAGAACATTGAGCTGGTGCTTGACCCATTTTATTATAATGGAAACAACTTACAATATCTTATGGCCACTTATGTGATCTTCGATCATGCACGACCTGAATATATCCATCCAGTTTAGTTTATTATCACCAATGTTGATCCAGAGTAAGGGAATAAAAACCCCAATGAGGTAGGAGCCAATCTTCCCCATTTAAACCCATTAGTGGCACACCCGGAAAATCTCCTTCCTCCAAAATTTGGAAATTATTTTCCAAAATTGTTATAATGTATCCCTTCATTACAAAAAAATGTTTCAATGTGATTGTTGCTTTCCTTAACAAATTATTGTGAGATTAAGGCCCCCTGTCCACGGCTGTGATGGAATATCGCTAGCGATATTCCGCCACGGGGGAGCAGAGGGGAGAGCTGTTAGATCTCCACGCTGAGCCTACCTGACAGTTACTTATGCCGCGATTTGAATCCTGCGAGCGAGGAATCACTCTGATTCTCCATGCGTGGACGCTATGGAAAGCAATGCACTATAGTCCGTGGACAGGAGCCCTAAATTGCATTGTTGACTCTTATTTAAAAAACCTGCCCTGTGAGGCATGACATGGTAATAATAAACCTGACACTGAAGGGGTTAAGGGGGAATAAATTCCTTCCTGACTCTAATCTGGCAATTAGAGAAGTAGTTCTTGAGTTTTCACATGTATTGTCCATGCTTAAGGGTTGTGTCTTAAATTATGCAGAAGGGAATTAAGAAATGTGTGGAGTAGAATGGATTTTCTTCCAAGTATGAAAACATTTACTAAACAACAATACAAAACTAATACATTATAACAAGATGAAGAAAAGCACATTAAAAAGGGTTTTACAGAGTCCCACAAGCGTTATATATTCTGGCTGCTACTTTTCTATCTTCCATGATGCTTTTAATATTTTACTAAACTTTCATTGGCCGCTATCCAAGGTAATTTCACAGGAAGGAAACAGGAAGATTACCAAGCTGAATTAACAAAGCTGCTGATTCAGTCACTGACTGCTTTAGCCAGATCAAACAAGTGACAGGTAAAATCTTGGTGCTTGGATGGTGGCTTGACATTCATCTTTTTACTTCAAGAGTTTCTCCATGGAGACGCATAGGAGCTGTTGATAGAAAAGAATGGGAAATTTTAATGAATACAAGTCAAGGGTTCTTCATACAGCATGGAGCTTATTTTATTCATAATCCAAAACCACAAGAGACACCTCCCTGATCAGGTGTACATCAGCTCTCCTCATGGCTCCAGGATCTGGCCTCAACATCAGATTCTCGATACTTTCAAGATGGCTCCCTCACTCCAACTAACACCCCCAACCACAGATGCCGAGTCTCTTCACAACCCCCAACTTGTTGAACAGGAAAGCTGTGCATAAGTAACAGTCCTAAAAGCTGAGGGCAGGTCCATAAAGTCACAAGTCTCACTCGCACCCTGCAAGGCCCCTTTGAATGAGTGACGTCACCAGTAGCTTGTTCGCTCTCCGGTAGCCTGTTTATACAGGCAGGTACATCGTTGGCTCATTCAAACGAGAATCATTCAGTCTTTCACATTCGCTGTACAAGTGACTGAGGACACTGAACGAGAGCTTGTTTACATTGAACAATTAGTGAACAAGCCAACGATGATTATTTTAACGCTAATTGTTCCATCTAAAAGCACCTTACGAATTCTGTGCTCCAGTCAGACTGGGAGGACTATTCATCTTGTAAGTCCTCTGCGAGGCACAACAATGCTACAACCCCTTCCACCTTCAACATGTGCCTTGACAAGTAGATGAGGACAATAGAGAATCACGGTGTGGAGGATGGAATGACATTTAAGAGTCCAGTAGATGGTGGGGAACCATAAAGCCAATAAAAAAAACAGTAAGAAATAATATGAACCTCATGCACCGTCACCACCGTCTATGGCAAAGTTGCTTCATTTTTGTTACTTTTGATGTATTAGAACAAGAAAAGAATAGCGGATGCGAAGGTGGCTGTGATGTTAAGCTGTGACAAGAACATTCTGCAGAGTCTTACCGGCACGTGAACTGCATAACTGCGAACTGGACGCAAAACCCGCCGGCAGGTGAACTCAGACCAAACTGCAGGACTGCAGACTGGACACGAAAACCGTGGACATGACTGAGAAACATACATAAACGTTATGCCACTCTCGCTCATGACCTGGTGCAGCCAGACTGAAAATCAGAACTGCAAAACGGACTTCATACTCACGGACAGACACAAACCAATGGCTGATAAATGCTCAAAACACGCACCAAGCATACCCGCATCTATAAACAGATGGAATAGATACAATACGAGGTATTAGTTCGTATTTTGGCCAAGATACTTAAGCACACTTCAAGGGTCCTCGTTGTTTCACGGGTTCCTACATTAATGAGACAATTAACCCAAGGAAACTTGCCTGCAATGCGTGGCGATCGTCCCAATAGGGACAACCACATGGAGGAACCAAGGGACCTACCTTGTTCTAGATGATAAGGACCCACAGCAAAACACAGTTCACACCACACATAGCGAAAGCGGCAGGCACGCAGGAGCATGACACTGTTCACACTAGCAGAGGAGCTGGTATATATGAGCAACAGACCTTGGGAATTGGCTGGCTGGAGCAATCTACACCCAGCTAGCTCAATCAACACCACCTGTGAAGCTATGTTGCTGAAAACCTATGTAGTACAACAGTACCGAGCAGCGAACCCTAACAGTGACACTGCTTGTTATTGCCTGTAGAATGCACAGGGGTTACATACGATAAGATCAGTGTTCACTTTAGGTCCTACCTATTCCCAACAGTCACAGGATGCTGGAGTGCGATGTTCCAACATTGTGGCAAGACATCTCATCTTCTGATCATGTGATCTCTCTCCAGATTGCTCTGCCACTTTCCCCTGTTTGTATAGAAATGTAAAAAAAAATATCACATATTCAGTATCAGCATATCCGTAATGACCTGTACAATAAATTGAGCCCACTATTTATCCTGCATGGCAAAAAACATAAAAATAACTTTAAAAACATAGGCAAAAAGCTTATTCTGTCCCTTTTGCCTCCAAAGAGCGCAATAGAAGTGATCAAAAAGCTTCATGTATCATGTCATTTATATTTCATGGTTAACGCTGTAAAAAATAAAAAACAATGGCAGAATTGATGCTCTTTTTTTCTCCCTGCCCTCTAAAAAAATTAATAAAAAGTTTTACAATACATTGTATATACCCCAAAAATGGTACCAATAAAAACTACAGTTTGCCACAAAATACAAGCCCTCATACAGCCATGTCAATGGAAAATAAAAATGTTATGGATTTTGAAAAGTGGAGATGGAAATCCTCAAAAAATCATTGCGTCTTTGGGCCAAAATAGCCCATATCTGTAAGGGGTTAAGGTTTGAAGCTCTGCTAAACCTAGACTAGAAGTTGCCAATTCCTACTTTTCAATATTTGCTTTATACATAACTAGAGGGAACATTGTTACCTATTAATTATAACAAATTTAAACACAACCATCTCCACAGTGTACACTGGCCGCTCCTTGCCCCATGGGCTTTAGCTATTCTGCATTACCTTCAGGTTAGTGAGATGGGGAGAATAACATATTTACATTCCTGCAGTATTATGTATGGAAAAAGCAGCACTGGGTTTTAAAAGTGGTATTCCCATCTCATACAGTGATGGCATATCACTAGGATATCATAGAAAATGGCCATATACTTAACAATGTACTAATACAAGAGGGCAGGTAAATGCACCCCATCCCTCAACATGTAGACAGCTCTCAATATAACGCTTTATTCCCACAAACGAATATTGGCCGCCGCTTTCACAGCCGGCCGATATATGCTACCATCTGATGCATTGGATTCTAATGCATCAGACCACACAGGCGTATTACCGTGGTGTAAAAGCGCCCGACCGGCCAATATAGCGCTGGGCGCTTTTACCCTGGGCAGAAAAGACAGTCCTGGAACTATCTTTCCCGGCTGGAATACAGCGGGCGCTCCCATATGACAGCTGGCGGAGAAGGGAGGTGGGAGGGAGTTTAGCAGTGTGACTGATAAACTCCCTCCCCCTCCTCTCCGCCCCTTGACAGCTGTTTGCAATGGGAGGTGGCTGGATGGGTGCAGGAGCTAGTTGCAAAGCTCTGCCCCATCCCACCCCTCGCATTGCTGGCTGCCGGCAAGGGGCAGAGAGGGGGCAGGAGCTTAGCACATTAGCTCCCACCCTGTCCCGCTGACTCCCCTTGCAGGGATCTGGCGAGCGGGAGGGAAGGGGGAGACAGCTTAGCAGAGATAAACTGTCTCCCCGCACACAATGGCATTGTGGGCTCGGCGTATAGATTTGTGCGCCCGTTCACGCATTTTTACGCTGCTGACGGCCATGTGAAAGGGCTCTAAGGAAGGCGTGTTAGTGGTTGTTCATTAGTACCTTCACCTGTGCAGCTGCTTCTTCATATAGCAGTTTGGCTGTCTGCATATTGAGAGATTTGGTGCTTCAACCTATCCTCTTGTATTAGTACATTGCTAAGTATATGGACATTTTCTTTGATTTTTTTTGTGTGCTTATGTTCCTTTTTTATGTCTTTGATATCACTAGGATATGGCAACACTTTATGACTGGTGTGGACTTGACCCGTCTTGACTGTACACTAAATGTAACTAAACTAAAAATATATAAACTGAGCCCAAGTTTGAAATGAATAATCATCTTTATTCATAATCAATATTAAATCATCGTAAAAGTGGATAAAACCGAAATGCAGATACTAGTAGATGTGCATGAACATAATTAACATCCATGCAAATCATATGTGAATGACATATCCATGAACGATATGACACTACTGCATGATATTATACAAACCAGCCATCTCGTATTACCCCAACGCACGTTTCACGTGATGCTTCCTCTGGGGGTTCCACGTGTTTTATGTCTGCACTGTTACTTTTTATAAAAATGTTCTCCTTTGTCAGTTTTTATTCTACTCCGTCCTGTCCCGGTACTGACGGAGTAAGTTGACACTAAATTGTATTATAATGCTGTGAGAAGAAGATTCTGTATGCTGGGGGTAAGCTGTTTGCCATGACTCACCAATCGCAAGACATTCCTCAGGTTTGGATGACTTTCAGTCGTTGGGTCAAGTTCACTTACAAGTTGCATTGATTTACACTTACATTAGTATGGGATGTACCAGAGTAATATTACTATCTTTGTCCACGTGACGGGTGTCATGCCCAAAGTAGCTAGTGGCACTGTTTAGCAGGATGTTTGCATTAATGTTCATTGCCAATATATCAGTACATAACTCAGGACTCCAATGGCGAGCCACATAGCAAGGAGTCGCGAGCCGCTGGTTGGAGGCCACAGCTGTACATAACATTTCCTATTACGATTGTTTAGCTTTATATTGAAACTGAAAAGTCCATTATATGACATTATGCTGTTTTGGGGTTTCAGGGATGTTTTTATGCAAATTGAAGGATTTTCAGATTGGAATTATTTTTGGTATAGGTGAGTCAATGAGACAAGAAAGCCTAAGGGCTCATGTCCACGGGGAAAATAGGATTTAGGATCCGCAGCGGATTTCCTGCATGCGGATCCGCATCCCATAGGGATGCATTGACCACCCGCGGGTACATAAATACCCGCGGATCGTCAATAAAAGTGATTTAAAAAAAAATGGAGCATGAAAAAATCTGGACCATGCTCCATTTTCATGCGGGTCTCCCGCGGGGACGGCTCCCGCGGGCTTCTATTGAAGCCTATGGAAGCCGTCCGGATCCGCGGGAGACCTAAAATAGGAATTTAAAGCATTTACTCACCCGCAGCAGACCGCGAAGCTCTGCTCTTCCTCACGGCCGCATCTCCCTTGCTTCGGCTCGGCGGATGTGCCCGGCGCATGCGCGCGGCACGTCGACGACGTGCCGGCGACGTGCCGCCGGCGTCAGGAATTCATCCGCCGGCCGAAAATGAAGATCCGGCCGTGAGGAACAGCTGATCTTCGTCGCCCGCGCCGGATAGGTAAATGCCTTTAAATTGCTATTTTCGGCGCTCATGTCCGCGGGGCAGGAGGGACCCGCTGCAGATTCTCCATGGAGAATCTGCAGCGGATCTGATTTTCCCCGTGGACATGAGGCCTAAGAAAGCCTTACTAATAATCCACAAGGACTTTAGTATCAGTTAAAATTGTAAACGCAATTCTCACCCCCACTGCCCACAATAATTGTAGATACATGAAGCACAATGTGTAAACATCATTTCATCACGGCCTAGAAAATTGTAAAATGCCTTACCACATCCCCAATTTGCATCACCACATCCTTTATTTCTATGACAACACCTATGTCTAATACAAATTCATCAACTTCCAGACACTACAGCTGATATTTATCTAAGATCACCGATTGTTATTTTTACATCTCTACTAACGGCCCATTTTCCTTATGCCAAAACTCTGACGACTGTTAGAAATCAGTAACTATTTTTTTGGTATCAAAGTCAGAGATGGCACCCAAGCAGGTGCCCTTCACAGGGTAATATTTGGGCAGTATGTTTTGGGAAATGGGTGTGGCTTTTCAAAGGGGGTGTGCTTTACATAAAAGGGGTGGGGCTAAATATACGCAGAGCCTCCATATTAATGTCAGACCCAAGACATTGCAAAAATTTTCAGACTCCCTAAATATATTCAGACCCCTTCATGACACGACCATTTTAAATAATTTTATTTTTGTTTTCTCTTCACTTTCCTAACTTTTTTCTCTTTGCATCGTCATAGCTGTGTGAGGGCTTGTTTTTCACAGGATGAGTTGACTTTTTCAAAGGTACTAGTTAATATACTATATAATATACTGAAAAACTAAAATATTTCTTAGTAGAGTGCAATTGAAAAAACCGACAATTGGACAGTTTTTGGGGGCCTTGTTTTTACGGTGTGCACATGGCTTGCAGAAGTGATAACTTTATTCTGTGGGTCAGTACAATTACGATGACACTACATTCATATAGTTGTTTTTTTTGTTGTACTAGTTTTAAAAAAAAAAAATATCTTTAAAAATATATATTTTCAATCGCCATCTTCTGACTACCATAACATTTTTATTTTTCTGTCAATACAGCTGTGTCAAGGCTTGTTTTCTGTGGACGACCTGTGGTTTCTATTGGCATCATTTTGGGGTGTATATGACTTTTTGATCGTTTTTAATATATTTTTTTTAACTTGGAGAGGGGTAACAAAAAAAAAGTGCAAGTCTAGTGTTGGATATTTGTCTTTCTGACCATACGGGACAAATTATGCATTATTATGGGACTATTACAGATGCAAAAATACCAAAGATGTTTTTTTTCTCCTTGGCTTTCTGACCTTATAAATATGGGGAAAAGGGGTTTTTTTATATATATTTTTAACTTTTGTAATAGTTAAAAAATATTTTTTCACTTTTTGTAGTGCCCATAGAGGACTTCAACTTGCAACCATTTGATCACTTATACAATATGATGCAATACTTCAGTATTATATTATATTGTATAGTATATTAATAGGCAGAGATACATGGCAGCTCTAGGGGCCCCAGGCTGCTATGACACCCGAAAGTTGCATATTGAAACACACATAGATCATTGCGTATTTACGTGTGCAAAATAAAAAATAAAAAAAACACGAGAAGGCTCTATTGATTTCCTACGTAAATGCGCAATGAATACGCAAGTAACATACGTATTCACTGCGTATTTTTAACGCTCCCATACACTGTGATTTTTTTCATGAATATGCAAATAAGGGGGATGGAATAAATCCTTTACAGTACCACCTATTGAAAGGCAGCATTCCTTCAAGCCAAAGTCAGACTTTTTATACAAGCCTTGTTACAATGACTGGGAATTAAAAACAAAGCCAGACTCCATGTACAGACAGCTGTTTCAGGGTTATTGCCCATCATCAGTGTACAGTAGGAGTCTGGCTAGGCACACGAAAATTGCATGCTTGAATACCTCAATGCAAGTCAATGAGGTTTCAGCATTGCGTATTAAATGCGTTAAAATATGCGTGTAATACACACAGAAGATATGCTTGTCTGAGTCCTAACTGCTACTATCAATTGCTACCATAATCAATATCTAATCGAAAGGGTTGGAGGGGTGTCCACAATCAGGAAAATAGCCAAACTTAATATATCTGCTCCCATGATTTCAAACCTTTGAATGGTAGTATTTTAATCATTAGCACTGAGCTGCCCTTTTGACACCTGCAAGGCAGAAAGCTTTGCTGCCAAATTTGTGTTTACCTCACCTCTTGCCCTGCTCTGGGTGGTTTTTGGAGCGAGCTGGTAACAGCAGCTGAGTGGCTCAAACCCCTGACCAATGGAACCTTGTTGCTTGGGCAGATGATCACTTCTGCCCGGCAGCTTCTGTGTCACATTACCGCCACTTAAAAGCAGTCTCTACATGTCTTATTGAAATATGATTTATAATCCCATGTAACTTCAGGCATGCATTTCGTACGGTGTTTCCATATTTCTGTCCCCTTGTATGTTTCTCTCTATCTCCTGGGGCCGTGTGGTTTTCCTCTGAAATGAGCCAATTACGATTTCCATTTCTGAAGTAAACAGCCCCGGTCTACTCTTATTTTCCAGTTGATCTGTGCATTTTAAGCAGCTGTGTTTATCGTCCGGCGTGTCCGCATCCTTCGTCTATCATGGAGTGAGAGGCACCAGCGCTCTAATGGGTTGAGGGATTTAGGAACATCAGGTCATATGCAGGGATTAAAATTAATGGCAGGGGTCTGGAATTATTTCTGACTGTAAATGTGGTTTGAAACATGTAATTGTATCTGGCCCAATGTCATTGATATTTGTATAATTACATCTAAAGATTAAAACTGGAGTCTCAAATTTAATGAGCCGCATGAACACAAAGCAAATACACAGATGTAGAAGAAACATATATAACTAATGATATTTGTGTTGAATGTTTAAAGACTTCAACACTCAATTTGTCTGACGCCTGGCAGGGTTCCAGAAAATGGGAACAGCATTCAGGAACGTTCATGTGAAGAATTACAATGCTGTCCATCTTTTAAAGGGGTTCTGACATGAATAATGTTTTAATGCTTTAGCATCCATTGTTCCCTGGTCTGCCTAATGGACACAGGGAACCCACGATTTAATGGCTGCTAAAACATAAAAACATAATACTTACCTTGTCTCCTGTTGTTGTTGACATCGGGGGGGGGGGGGTCATCTCCCAGCAGGCGCTGCTCTTCCTCGTCTTCCTCCACGAGAAGCGCTGCTCCGGGATCGCGTGCATGCGCAGTGGAGAGGTGCCCTCTGACAGGAGTCAGGACGGGTCGTGTCTCCACTGCGCACGCGCAGAATCTTGGAATTCAGCCAGGACGGACGGGCCGCCCATGGCAAGCACTGCTTGTGACGTGCTTGCTGTGAGCGGCCCGTCCGTTCACCTCGGAAGTGACTGACGGACGGAGAAGAGCAGGAAGCGGTCATTTTGACCGCTCCTGCTCTGCTTCTACAAGCCACAGAAGAAGATGCCGGCTGGAGGGGACATGCCTGACAATCGGACCTGGCCAGGCAAGGTGAGTAAAATTTTTTTTTTTTTAATGTCAGAACCCCTTTAAAGCAAACTTTTTATCCAGGGGCGTAACAAAAAGACTCATAGGCAAAATGGTGTAAAAGTTCAGCTTGGGCCAACAGCTTGGAATGTGTTGCTGAAAAAAAAACGCTCAGTCCTCAAGCCCCTAAGTAGGCTGGTCTTTAAGAGGTTGAATGAATAAATGACAAATTCTATATGAATGCTCCATTACATGCCGCCCACAGCTAGGATGGCGTGTATGACAAATTAAAGTCACACAGTCCGAGTTCCAAAATTGCTGTCAGGAAGAGTGCGCACTAAACCCCTCAGTTGTGTCTTGCAGCCTTCACCATAATGCTATCTGAAGTTTTGCCTTTCCTAGCCTTGTTCAGCTTTACACTTCTTGCATTCAGGGATTAATTAATGACATCAGCTGTTCTCTGACCAATCATGGCGAGCACTGGACTATTTAAACTCTTTCCCTATGCCCTGGGTCTTTGGTTGCTTGAAGGTCTCATGAATGCAGGACTTTATGCACAAGCCTGGGAACTCCAAACCACAAGTTCAGAAAGTTGGATTGCATGTGTACCCTAAGTTATGTACCCGAGTGTGTTTCCATTCACCCAAATCAAAGTTGGAGGCTTGGATACTGTATCTTGAATCCTGTTGTGGATCCTGAGGCCTGGAGTTAGGCTTGCATCGTGAATCTTGTCCCAATTCCCGGAAGCCTATGCCTGGTATCCTGCAAGTTTGGCTGTTATTTTATGTGGAGCTATTCCATGTGATTGTTCTCAGTAAGAGAGACCAAGTAATCTCGTAGATATGATACCTTTTACTAGCTAACAAAAAGACCTGATGTTATAGCAGGCTTTCAAACCTACTTAGGGTGCTTCCACAGCCTGAGGAATACTAATAGATCATAGACTGAACATGAGCCAACAATGTGATGCAGCAGCCAAAAAGACAAACACAATTCAGGGTTGTATTAAGAGAAGCATAGAGTCTAGATCACGTGAGGTAATTATCCCCCCTCTACTCTTTTTTGGTCAGACCTCATCTGGAATACTGTGTCCAGTTCTGGGCACCCCCCTTTAAAAAAGACATAGACAAATTGGAGCAAGTTCAGAGAAGAGTTACCAAGATGGTGAGCGGTCTGCAAATCATGTCCTATGAGGAACGATTAAATGATCTGGGAATGTTTTGCAAAAAAGGCTGAGAGGAGACTTAATAGCTGTCTACAAATATGTGAAGGGCTGTCACAGTGCAGAGGGATCAGCCCTATTCTCATTTGCACAAGGAAAGACTAGAAGCAATGGGATGAAACAGAAAGGGAGAAGACATAGATTAGATATTAGAAAAAACTTTCTGACAGTGAGGGTGATCAATGAGTGGAAGAGGTTACCATGGGAGGTGGTGAGTTCTCCTTCAATGGAAGTGTTCAAACAGAGACTGGACATATATCTGTCTGGGATGATTTAGTGATCCTGCACTGAGTAGGGGGTTGGACCAGATGACCCTGAAGGTGCCTTCCAAATCTACCAGTCTATGATTCTATGAAGTTGGTTGAAAGCTTGCTGTAACATCATGTATTTTTGTTAGCCATTAAAAGGTATCATATCTACAAGATTACTTGGTTTTTCTTACTGAGAACAATCACATTTTGTTTTACTGGCTAACACGGTACCAAACGTTTTTCGAGTTACTCCATAATATGCCGCAGTACTTTGTCTTTGATGTGTTGTGCTACAGAACCCAATCAGATATCTTATATTGCAGTTCCATTGTATTGTTTGTGCTGTGACTTGTTTTTGCAATAAATCGCGCTTTGTGTTATATAATCTTTGTCTGCCGTGCCCGCTGGACTCCTAACCCACAACCAGCATAGTTATAATTGCTCATTTTTTCTGTTGACTACAGAAACGTGTCAAAAATGGCTGAGCACATCTAGGTGACAACATGGGCTTTCAAACAGAAGAAAGGAGAAAACTAAAAGATGTGTTTAGAAATAACGAATCTGCGAAGCAAGGTTGTGTTCTTGGAAAATAAAGTGTTGCGTGTATGTACATGTGTCACAAGACCGGATGACCAAGATGAAAGACTGCTCTATATGTAGAGTGGAAGCTGTAGAATAATCTGTCACATGACTCAGCAAGCAAAAAAAAAGGAAGAGGAAAGGCAAAAATGTCTGTGTTGTTTTTACTTTACAGATGAAGTTCATGCTCCAGTGCACAATGCAGCCGTGTCACACGCATGCTGACAGGGTGAGCTTGGTGAACTGACACTACTTTACTCAATAACAGTTGATTTTGTCCTAAATACCAAACAAACTAGTGCAGCATTTACCACTATTTTGTCCGGTAAAATGATAGACATCACATCTAAATACCAGACAGACCCATTATAGACAACGGGGTCTGTCTGGTGCCATTGGTGTCTGTTATGTGGAACTGCTGTTACTTTAGTTGATTCCCTTGTATGACGGACGAGGACAATGGAAATGGGCCTTAAAGACTGAACTCGGAACAGCTGTTAAGTAAGTCTCCTCACTCACCTTCTTGGTGTTCTCCTTAGGCCTCGGTCAGACGAGCGTCTTTTAGGTCCGCGTAAAATGAATGCTTCTAAAAGAACCAATGGGTTCCTATAGAAGCGTTCATATGCGAAGAATTTGCAGCCAAAATAGCACGCATCTAAAAAAAGATAGAGCATCGGTGCGTTTTGAGCAGGAGTTTCCATTGACTCCTATGGGAGCAGGAGTTAATGGAAACTCCTGCACTGGGAATAGATACCCGCTGCTTACAGCAGGGCATTTAAAAGGTGCTTCTGGCCAAAAGTACATTTTAAATGTCCCACTGTTAACTTTTGTTGATCCTCCGGGAATGACCGGACACCCTGAGGGTTCGATTAATCAATGATTGAATGGCTGTGATTGGTCCCTGCGCTCAGCCAATTAGAGGCAGCGCTTACCAGGAGGCGGGGATTTTTAAATCCCCCGGCAGAAGAAATGCAGAAGTACAGTGCCGGAGAGAGCGCGCCATAGCTGGACAGCGCCGGAGAGTTGATGTATTTTTTATTTTCAGGGAAGGGCTTATATTTCAAGCCCTTCCCCGAAAATGCCTGCGGGTGTTCCCTTCATCCCATTGCTCTCAATGGGGCGGCAGCAGCGCCGGCTCCATTGAAAGCAATGGTATAGGATCGCACTCCTCTGCCACAGCTGTGGCAGGGGATTCCTTCATCCCTGTGAGGAGTCCCATCATCAATGAACACTGTGACAGTGCTGTCACAGTGTTCATGGAGCTGCTGAGCTTCTCCAAGCCCAGAAGCTCTTCTCTCTCTTCATGGAGATAGTGTGCTTGGAAAAGCACAGCAGCTCTGGTGAACGGGCAAAGTTTCATACACTGCGCATATATGAAACTTTGCCCATTCATGCATTTTCAACAGCGCATTTTTTTGTGTACCTATAGGTGCGCAAAAAAGAACGCTGGTCTGACCAAGGCCTTAAGGAGACATGATGCACTTCCTAATGTTGTCCTGAAGACTGACAAAGATGCCCCATGATGACCCTGTGTCATCGCCGACAACGTCTCGTATGGGCCCAGGAAAGAAGTCAATGGACCTTAGACATGTAGCAGAAGGTTTGTCTGCAGCGAAGATTTCTGATTCTTGCTCAACATACAGATGGCTGGCTCCACATCTGGTGTAAACATCATAAGGTTGTATCCCATGGGTGCCCTGTTGCAGTTCAACTGGTTGGTGCTGGCGGTATCATGGTATGGGGAGCATTTTCTTGCTATGACCTAGGACCATTGGTCATCATACCACAATCCTTGAATGGTGAACACTAAAGGGACCTGTTAGCTAACCATCTGCACACATATCTTCATAAAGTCTTCCAACCACAGTGCCATCCTTCAATTTTCATCTTTGGGCAGCACTCCAAGTCATCAAGCTCAGATCAATAGAGAGCGGTTGGAGGAACATGACAATGAATTTTCCACACTGCTTTGGCCCCCACGTTCACCAGACTGTAACACCATTGAACATTCTTGGGATCTAATAGAAAGGACTATGAGATCTGCTCCCACTTATGTGCAATATGTTCACCAACTGATGGAGCTGTCAACGGGTCGGAGTATGGAGGATGTGAAATCTGTTCCCTGACATCTAAATGCCCATGATAACCCAAAAAGGGTGTAGGGTTTACCAGAATGTTCACCTAGTGGCAGCAGAATATCTCACTGGGGCTGTTCACACAAGTGGTATGGTTTTTATTTAAAAAGGAAACATGATACTGGTGAACCTTGATGGACCATCAGAACTTTTCTGGGGGTCTATTTGGGTTCTGGTATTTTTGGCAGCATGATTAGTGCTGCAGAGTGAAAATTCAATTGCTTAGTGTTAGGGGAACAAATTTCTAACAAACATGGCAATTGCAAAAAAATTCTTGCTACATTTCCACAGCGATTTAGGGCATAAGCAGATGGGCGTGTTTTTGTTCTGTTTTGCGGCCGTAAAAATCATGGCCATAAAACGTGATGAAGCAAAACCATTGATTTAATTGGTTTTGTTTTGACTAGTGGGATTCGCGCGTGTTAATACTAGGCATGTAAAAAGATAG
Source organism: Eleutherodactylus coqui (assembly GCF_035609145.1). Classification (NCBI taxonomy): domain Eukaryota; kingdom Metazoa; phylum Chordata; class Amphibia; order Anura; family Eleutherodactylidae; genus Eleutherodactylus; species Eleutherodactylus coqui. The sequence goes on from NC_089839.1 coordinate 147,351,871, forward strand.
GACTTGCCCTATGTTTCTCGCATATGGGTTCTGTCTAGAGATGAGCGAGCACACTCGTCCGAGCTTGCTGCTCGTTCGAGCATTAGGGTACTCGAGATGCTCGTTACTCGAGACGAACACCACGCGGTACTCAAGTCAATTGCATTTCCTTCCCCACATGTTTAGCGCCATTTTCTAACAAATAGACATGCAGGGAAGGCATTACCACTTCCTGCTGTGACGTGCCAGCCCTATCCTACCCCCCAGCAGTGAGTAGCTGGCGAGATCACGTGACCGCCCAGTACTTAATGCGTTCCCGCCCGCGGCTCGCCTCAGACACATGCTGGCAGAGGTTAGGGAAAGTGCTGCTGCTGATATAGGGAAAGTGTTAGAGTAGGATCCTGTCTTCAAGAACCCCAACGGTCCTTCTTAGGGCTACATCTGACCGTGTGCATTACTGTTGTGGCTGGCTGGGAGCAGTAGTGCACCATTTTATTTTTTCTTCATCTCGGGCTGTGCAGGCTATTACAGCTATAGCGTTCTCAGTCTGCAGTGAATTATGCAGAGTATAGGGAAAGAGCTGCTGCTGATATAGGGAAAGTGTTAGAGTAGGATCCTGTCTTCAAAAACCCCAAAGCTCCTTCGTTGGGCTACATCTGACCGTGTGCATTATACTTGTGGCTGGCTGGGAGTTGTAGTGCATCCATTTTTGTATTACGCATCTAGGCCTGTTCCCAGCCTTTCAGTAATAGTTTTCTCAGGCTGCAGTGCCGTACAACCAGCTCTCACCGTGAAACTGCACTCAAATAATTCCTAGCCTGCTGCGAGCGATTTCATTTATAACGTTCTGTGTTTGCAGTGCATTATACAGAGGTCTTACCGCTAAACAGTACTGTAATATTACCTGGGCCACTACAAAGTATTTCAGCTCTGCTGCTGTGCAGAGTGTCTCACAATACCCTTTCCTTGGTGCCTTTGAGATAGCCACAGTTACCAGCACTATCCACTGGCTTTAGAGTCTTCTCCCACTACATACAGCCTCTATTGTCTACAAGTCTCTGCGAGCAGTAAATTACCCCTAGGTATCAGCGCAAGACAGCGGGTTACTTTTTTCAAGTCACAGCATAGAGCCTCCGCTATCTACAAGTCTCTGTGTGCGGTGAATTAAGGCCCAGTTGTCAGTGCTGTACAGTGGGGTAATTTATTTGGGCCCTGCTCTATTCTTAATCCGCCATGATGAGGAGTAGGGGTAAGGGTCGAGGACGTGGACGTGGACGTCCAAGTGAGGGTGTGGGCACAGGCCAAGTTCCTGGTCGTGGTGAATCACAGACGGCTGCTGCGGGATTAGGAGAGAGGCAAGTTTCTGGGGTCCCCAACTACATATCACAATTTATGGGTCCGCGTGGTAGACCTTTATTACAAACAGAGCAGTGTGAGCAGGTCCTGTCATGGATGGCAGAAAATGCGTCCAGCAATGTATCGACCACCCAGTCTTCTACGCAGTCCACTACTCCCGGCCTAGGGACTGCAACTCTAAATCCTCTGGCTGCTGCTCCTCCTTCCTCCCAGCCTCCTCACTCCATGAAAATGACATATTCCGATGAGCAGGCAGACTCCCAGGAACTGTTCTTGGGTCCCTGTCATGAGTGGGAAAAACTGGTTCCTCTCTCACATGAGGAGTTTGTCGTGACTGATGCCCAACCTTTGGAAAGTTCCCAGAGTCCGGGTGATGAGGCTGGGGACTTCCGGCAACTGTCTCAAGAGCTTTTTATGGGTGAGGATGATGATGAGACACAGCTGTCTGTCAGTGAGGTAGTCCGAGGGATGAGCACACAGAGGATTCGGAGGAAGAGCAACTGGACGATGAGGTGACTGACCCCACCTGGTTTGCTAAGCCTACTGAGGACAGGGCTTCAGAGGGAGAGGCAAGTGCAGCAGCAGGGCAGGTTGGAAGAGGCAGTGGAGTGGCCAGGGGTAGAGGCAGGGCCAGAGCGAAGAATCCCCCAACTGTTTTCCAAAGCACCCCCTCGCGGCAAACGTCCGTGCAGTGGGCTAGGTGTTCAAAGGTGTGGATGTTTTTTAGTGAGAGCGCGGACGACCGACGAATAGTGGTGTGCAATCTGTGTCGCACCAAGATCAGCCGGGGAGCCACCACTACCAGCCTCACCACCACCAGCATGCGCAGGCATATGATGGCCAAGCACCCCACAAGGTAGGACGAAGGCCATTCACCGCCTCTGGGTCACACCACTGCCTCTTCTCCTGTGCCCCAACCTGCCACACAGTTCCAATTCCCCTCCCAGGACACAGGCACAAGCGCCTCCCAGCCTGCACCCACACCCTCACCTCCACCATCCTCTACTCCATCCAGCAATGTCTCTCAGCGCAGCGTTAAGCTGTCGCTAACACAAACGCTGGAGCGAAAGCGCAAATACGCCACCACCCACCCGCACGCACAAGCTTTAAACGTGCACATTGCCAAATTAATCAGCCTGGAGATGCTGCCGTAGAGGCTTGTGGAAACGGAGGCTTTCAAAAACATGATGGCGGCGGCGGTCCCACGCTACTCGGTCCCCAGTCGCCACTATTTTTTCTGGTGTGCCGTCCCAGCCCTACACCAGCACGTCTCCCGCAACATAAATCATGCCCTCACCACGGTTACTGCAAAGGTCCACTTAACCACGGACACGTGGACAAGTACTGGCGAGCAGGGCCACTTTATCTCCCTGATGGCACATTGGGTGGATTTGGTGGGTCCGAGTCAGAGCCTGGGACCGCTCACGTCCTACCCACACCCAGAATAGCGGGTCCTACCTCGGTGCTGGTATCTGCGGCGTTTTATGCCACCTCCTTCAAACCCTCCCCCTCCTCCTCCTCCGCCACCTCTACCTCTCAATTAAGAAGTGTGAGCACGTCACCAGCAGTCGGTAGCACGTGGCGTTGCAGCCCAGCAGTGGGCAAGCGTCAGCAAGCCGTGCTGAAACTAATCAGCTTAGGCGACAAGAGGCACACCGCCCCCGAGCTGTTGCAGGGTCTGACAGAGCAGACTGACCTCTGGCTTTCGCCGCTGAGCCTCCAACCAGGCATGGTCGTGTGTGACAACGGCCGTAACCTGGTGGCGGCTCTGCAGCTCGGCAGCCTCACACACGTGCCATGCCTGGCCCATGTCTTCAATCTGGTGGTTCAGCGGTTTCTGAAAAACTACCCCCACTTGTCTGACCTGCATGGCAAGGTGCACCGCGTCTGCGCACATTTCCGCAAGTCCACCATGGACGCTGCCACTCTAAGGACCCTGCAACATCGGTTTCAGCTGCCAGAGCACCGACTGCTGTGCGACGTGCCCACACGCTGGAATTCTACGCTGCACATGTTGGCCAGGCTGTATGAGCAGTGTTGAGAAATAGTGGAATACCAGCTGCAACATGGGCGGCATAGTGGTAGTCAGCCTCCCCAATTCTTTACTGAGGAGTGGGCCTGGATGGCAAATATCTGCCAGGTCCTTGGAAACTGTGAAGAGTCTACCAAGATGGTGAGTGGCGATGCTGCAATCATTAGCATTACCATCCCGCTGCTTTGCCTGCTGAGAAGTTCGCTGCAAAGCATAAAGGCCGACGCTTTGCGGTTGGAACAGGGGATGGGGGATGACAGTATGTTGCTTAATAGCCAGACCACCCTCATGTCTATATCTCAGCGTGTTTTGGAGGAGGAGGAGGAGGAGGAGGGGGAGGAGGGGGAGGAGCAGCGGGAAGAGACAGCTGGGCACACTGCAGAGGGTACCCATGCTGCTTGCCTCCCATCTGTTCAGCGTGTATGGGCTGTAGAGGAGGAGGAGGATTCTGAAAGTCATCTTTCTAGTAAGGACAGCGCTGTGTTGCGTACTGGTACCCTGGCACGCATGGCTGACTTCATGTTAAGCTGCCTTTCTTGTGACCCTCGCGTTAGACGCATTTTGGCCAACACGGATTACTGGGTGTACACCCTTATCGACCCACGGTATAAGGAGAACCTTTCCACTCTCATTCCCGAAGAGGAAAGGGGTACGAGAGTGATGCAATACCATAGGGCCCCGGTGGAAAAAGTGATGCTAAAGTTCCCATCTGACAGCGCTAGTGGCAGAAGACGCAGTTTCAAGGGCCAAGTAGCAGGGGAGGCGCAGGGATCAGACAGCATGTCCAGCACAGGCAGGGGGAACACTCTCCAAGGCCTTTGCCAGCTTTATGGCTCCCCAGCAAGACTGTGTCACCACTCCCCAGTCAAGGCTGAGTCGGAGGGAGCACTGTAAAAAGATAGTGAGGGAGTACGTAGCTGATCGTACCACCATCCTCTGTGATGCCTCAGCTCCATACAACTATTGGGTGTCAAAGCTGGACACGTGGTACGAACTTGCGCTGTACGCCCTGGAGGTGCTGGCCTGCCCTGTCACTAGCGTCTTGTCAGAGAGGGTGTTTAGTGCAGCTGGGGGAATCATCACGGATAAGCATACCCGCCTGTCAACTGCCAGTGCCGACATCCTTACACTCGTAAAGATGAACAAAGGCTGGATTTCCCCAGACTGCTCTTCTCCACCGGTGGAGAGCAGTGGAACCTAATGATTCTTTTCGCTGCAACCGGAGAAAAAAGCATTCTCTATCACCGGAAAAAAAAAAGGGAATTAGCTTTGTCAATCACTCTCGGATATTATTACTCATCAATTTTTTTCACAGGGCTGCCTCCAGGCTCTGTTACAAATTAAGCAACAGTGAGCTGTATCTTTAAAAAATGTTTATGGGTTTCACCTGCCCTTGCAGTTGAGCAATTTTTCAGGGGTACACTTGTACGCTTGGTAGATAAATTTTTCTGGCCCTCGCCTATACCGTTATCTAACTAATTTTTCCGGCCTTCGCCTACACTCATGATACACCAATGTTACAGGGGTCTGCCTATACTTCTGCTACAGAAATGTTACTGGGGTCTGCCTATACCTTTTCTACAGAAATGTTACTGGGGTCCGCCTATACCTTTTCTACAGAAATGTTACTGGGGTCCACCTATACCTTTGCTACAGAAATGTTACTGGGGTCTGCCTATACCTTTGCTACAGAAATGTTACTGGGGTCCGCCTATACTTTTGCTACAGAAATGTTACTGGGGTCCGCCTATATTTTTGCTACAGAAATGTTACTGGGGTCCGCCTATACTTTTGCTACAGAAATGTTACTGGGGTCTGCCTATACCTTTGCTACAGAAATGTTACTGGGGTCTGCCTATACTTCTGCTACAGAAATGTTACAGGGGGCTGCCTATATCTTTGCTACAGAAATGTTACTGGGGTCTGCCTATACCTTTGCTACAAAAATGTTACTGAGGTCTGCCTATACCTTTGCTACAGAAATGTTACTGGGGTCTGCCTATACCTTTGCTACAGGAATGTTACTGGGGTCTGCCTCAACTATGGGTGCACAAAGACTTCCCATCGCGGTGTGTTACCTTTCTGGCACAAATAAACTGACTGACTAGGGCAGAAATGTGGGCCAAGGCCAAGGTCCTTGGCGGGGCGAAACTCTCCCATGTTTGGGCACTCTGATTTCTTCCTGTGTAATACCATCTTTGTGCACTGACAGAATAGGCGAGCCCAAGGAACTCAAAGACTTCCCCTTGCGGTGTTGAGCTATCTGTGTGGGGACACATGGATTTCCCATTGCTATGTAACTCAGGGCACCTTGGGCACACAAGATGGAGGCTGGGACCGAGCCTGACCCAGGGCCCGCTCAAATACTTCCCACACAGACTATAGCGAGTCCTGGTCATGGTTTCTTGGCCTTGTAAAGCCACTTCCTCCTCCTGCTTGGGGTCAGCGGATCAGCACTGGGCAACATGTATTTTCTCTCGTGTTACCACAGTTATCTGAGACACTGGTTCGGGCCAAACAAAAGGAGCGTTACTGCATTAGGCCGCCTGCAGACGAGCGGGTCGGATCCGGCAGCGAGAAATCTCGCCGCGCGATCCGACCCCAGAGCCTGCAGGCGTGAGCGCGTACTCACCCGCGCCTGGCGGCCCCGGCCCTTTGATGTGCCGGCTGCCGCGCAGCCGGCGCATGCGCAGACCGGAGCCGGCGGCCAGGTGAGTGCGTGCCCCGCAGAAAATTAGAACATGCCGCGGTTTGTTTGCCACGCGAGATTTCGCGCGGCCAAACCGCGGCCGTCTGCATAGGAGTGCGTATTGTAATGCACTCCTATGCAGACTTTCAGTGGCGGAAATTTCCGCTCGTCTGCAGGCGGCCTTAATGAGACGTTTACTGCTGTACTAGCATCGGAGTCCGCTTTATGCTCACGATTGCTGAGGGTGTGGGCAGAGGCCGAGGTCCTCGGCGGAGTGAAAGTCTGCCATGTTTGGGCACAGTAATTGCTTCATGTTTAATACTTTCCTTGGGTTCCTTTGGCTCGCCTATGCTGTGAGTGCACAAAGACTTCCCATAATGGTGCTTTACCTGTCTAACACAAATACACTGACTGACTAGGTCAGAAAAGTAGGACGAGGCCCTTAGCAGGGTGAAACTCTGCCATGTTTGGGCACTCTGATTTCCTCATGTGTAATACCATGCTTGAGTTCCTTGGGCTCGCCTATGCTGTGAGTGCACGAAGACTTCCCATTGCGTTGCTTTACCTGTCTGGCACAAATACACTGACTGACTAGGGTAGAAATGTGGGCCGAGGTCCTTGGCGGGGTGGAACTCTGCCATGTTTGGGCACTCTGATTTCTTCTTGTGTAATACCATCTTTGTGCACCGACACCATAGGCAAGCCCAAGGAACTCAAAGACTTTCCATTGAGGCGTTGAGCTATCTAACACCTACACAGAATGAATAGTGTGTGGACACATGGATTTCCCATTGCTATGTAACTCGCGGCACCTTGGGTCACACAAGGTGGAGGCTGGGACCGAGCCTGACCCAGGGCCCGCTCACATTCTTCCCACACAGAGCATTGCTGCAGTGTGGCGATGTGTAGAAGTGCTGGCACCGGAGTCCCCTTTATGCCCACGTTTGCGGCTCCTGACAATTTTGTGACAGAGGTGGCACGGGATTGGAATGATCATAAGTCAACCTATCATCAATTCTCAACAGCATCGTGGGCTATCGCCCACACTTTCAAAGAGGGTCGCTGCCTGGCCCTGCCAACCTGCTGCAGTGTGTGCCTCCGGTTCCTCCTCATGGCAGACGCACTTATAAATAGACATGAGGGTGGTGTGGCTATGAAGCGAGCGTGTGGCATGAGAGCAGCTGAACGCTGTGCAGGGAAACTTTTGGGTGCGCTGCGGACTCAGGATCGTGTGGGGGGGTTGGACAGTAATGCCAGCATGTAACCCAGGAGAAGAGGAAGCGGTGTCACCAGCAGGCAGTGATTGTCCTTAGTTGCAGGTAGTGTGGTGCTTAGCTAAGGTGTGCCTTGCTACTGAGGGTTTGTCCAAAGTAAAAATTGTTAGGAGGGGGCAGACTCTAGCCCCTATTGTGGCTTAATAGTGGGACCTCGGAGCCTCAGATCCAGCCATGCAAGCTGCCCCTGCTCTTCCCTACCCATTTCTGTGGTGTTTCCATGACTTTCTGATGTTTTCTGGTGTTTGACAAGTCATCACCTATGCGGAGCATCGGTCCCGTACAAAAATGCTTGAGTCGCCCATTGACTTCAATGAGGTTCGTTACTCGAAACGAACTCTCGAGCATCGCGAAAAGTTCGACTTGAGCAACGAGCACTTGAGCATTTTGGTGATCGCTCATCTTTAGTTCTGTCCTAACTTTCTCTCATATAGAAAGACTATCTTCCTGCTTTTTTTTTAACGGCGCGCAATAGGTTTTGGATATGGGGACATCTAGTGGCAGAAGGTGGAATCACTGTCTATTAAAAAGATACTCTAGAAATTATTAGAAATCTTGCAATGATAGAAATCTGCTGCTTCCTTTAAAGCGTCTTTCACACGGGCGATAGCAATATCAGCGCTACAAAATCGCCGCTATGTACACACGATTTTGTAGCATCAGTGGTGCATCAGAAAAGAAGGCTCCATAGGGAAACATGGGCTACAAAACCTCACGGGCATATCGCGAAAATGGCAAGGTTTTTGACTCGCAATGTCGCATACTACAAAACATCGCAAATGTGGAGGAACCCATAGGAAACAATGGGCTTCACATACATGCGATTTGTAGCATTGTCGCAACGCGGGAAAATCGCCCGTGTGCAGCAGGCCTAAGGGCTCCTGCACACTGGCGAGTACGATATCAGCCCGATATCACCCTCGCAATGCTTCTGAAAAGCCCTGCATGCAAGGTGTTCTCATTGGGAAACAGCCTTGCATCACTGCGGGGCTGAAGGAATCCCCAATACAGCTGTCATAGCCACAGCAGGAAATAGTGATCTTCTCCCATTGATTTCAATGGGGCTGGCCACGGCCCTATAAAAATCATGTGGGAACCCCTGGATGCAAGGCGTTTTGATTTGAAAACAACTTCGCATACCTGCGGGGCTTCCCTTCATCCCCACATTGGCAGAGGATCACTATGTTCTCCCATTGTCTTCAACGGGGCTGTCGGCAGCAGTGCTGGCCCCACTGAAATCAATGGGAGAAGATCGATGGAGGAATCCTCAGCTGCGGCTGTGATGTTCTCCCATTGGTTTCAATGGCGCTGGTGCTGCTGCTGTCATAGTTCATCGTGCAAATGATTTTTCGCTCTACGTAGCCTAACCCATGAATTGGCGCGTTGATGTGGCGGCCCAGAGCCGACCCTTGGCTGGGGAAGACAGCAAGGTTAAAGAAACACTTACTTAGTCACGGGTGGCTCTACTATCATCTTCCTTCTTGGCCCATAGGGTAGTTGAGCCAGCCATCCGCAGATCCTACACACAATAACCGTGTGCAGCAAAGCTCAATACCTGTTTGTCTTCGTGACGCCATTGCCCCATTATGATGATCGTGGTAAATAACAAGAGTCAACAACCAAAGGAATAGATTTTCTGAAACCAGAGGCATACGGTTTCTCTTTTACTGGTTAACGACAACTTGTAAAGTTCCAATGCACGGTAGTTCCACAGTCTTTAGCAAATACAGCCAGAAACATTTATTTAGATTAGGACTCTCTCTCCCGCCTGCATAGACTCACTCTTGGGCGGGCAGCTGAGGGAACCATGCACGTGCCATCTCCTACTCCAGGAAAACAGGGTCTGTTCCAAGCACTCTCCATAGGAAAGCCATTCCATTACAGCAGAAGTGAGCCAGGGACAAGGCACGGGTAAGCTGCAGATCTCCTGCCACCTCACATGGCTTCCAGCGGCCATCGCACCGCCTCACACATTCCCGAGCTGCTCAGACTTCTCACTCCTTGCTCTGACAACTCCTCCATAAGCATTCCTGCGAGAACTGAACGAACCTGCCTACCTACCTATTTTTCTCCACTGAATCACTGAATCTACCTACCTACCTTATTCCTCCATGGAAGAATTGAACTTACCTTTAAAAAGATGGCTGCAGCAGCGACCAATTAGATTTTTAGGCTGCTGTTTCCCCTTTGTGGACTGAATTAAAAAGGGTATTCCGTCAAAAAGACAAATTATCCAGCTCCTGTGGCTTCTTGCCAGAGATAAAGGAGGACACATCCGCCCACTTCCAGCCCTAGCGAGACTGAGTTAAGATAGCTGCCAAGCCTTGGTAGTCCTAATGCAATACTGCGCGTGTTACAATAGACTGATGACATCACATTGTACCGTGTTTCCCCTAAAATAAGACACTGTCTTATATTATTTTTCTCCCAAAAAGGGAACAGTGTCTTATTTTCGGGGGGGGGGGGGGGCTCATACTCACCTGGTCCACGGCAACCCGATGCCTCCCGATAGTCTTCGGTGGCGCTGCAGTAAACTGCGTCCTCCTAGTCTCACAGCTGAGCTTCTTCCTGGTGACAAGGCTTTGAATACCCCGCCTCCAGCAAAGCAAGAGCTGTGAATGGCTAATTGAGCGCCAGCAGCTAATCAGAGCCGGCGCTCGATGAGCCAATCATAGCCATTTAGTGATGTCATTCACTGAGTGGCTGTGATTGGCTCATCGAGCGTCAGCTGTGATTGGCTGCTGGGACTTGATTAGCCAATCACAGAGCTCGCTTTGCTGGAGGCGGTGTATTCAAAGCTCCGTCACTAGCAGAAGCTGAGATAGTAGATGGGGAGGACTCAGCAGTTTGCCACAGCACCGACGGAGACCATTGGGATGCCGGACCGGGTGAGTATTGATTTTTTTTTGGGGGGGGGGGGGGCGGGGCATGTTAGCTAGGTCCTATTTTCCGGGGCGGCCTTATATTTCAAGCCTCCCCCGAAAACCCGGTAGGACCTATTTTCAGGGAAACACGGTAGTCTCAACTGCAAGACAGCTGGGCTCATTAGCATACAGAGTGTGTGTATCTATCTGAATTATATAATCTATAAATAATCTATATACATAAAATCTATCTATCTATCTATCTATCTATCTATCTGTGGCGCAGAGTGTTAAAGCAGCAGAAATGCACTCCTAAACTCTTGCTCACGACTTAAGGGCTAATGCCCACGGCCGGATTTCCGCTGCATGAAACTTGGCAAAAATCTGTGGCGTTTCACCGCAGCTATTATGTTCTATTGAACCTAATAGCTCAATGTTCACGCTGTGGAATTCCCCAGCATGAAATAACCCACGGCAAGTCCTATGTGCCACGGGAATACGCGTGTCTGGCTTCCATTGTAGTCAATGGAAGCCGGCTGTCACGCTATACTTCAGCTGTAGCACAGCGGATGTATAGCGTGAATACGCTTCCCCACCCACCGCTGGTCGCATCATATGACACTGCCGGCGCATCATGCGGGACTTCACACAACGCATCCGGGAGGTAAGTATGGGGTCTTTGGGGGGGCGCCGTGGCGGACCCCGCTGCAGAATTACACCGGCGGAGTCGGTCACGGCCGTGGGCATTAGGCCTAAGGGCTCCCACCCACTTGCGATTGTGTTTTTTGTTAACGCGATTGTCAATGGGACTTTCTATTGTAAAAAACGCAACTGCGTTTTTGGTGCATTGCGTTGCGTTTTTAACATTAGAAAGTCCCATTGACAATCGCGTTAATAAAAAACACAATCGCAAGTGGAAAGGAGCCCTAACAGTTAAATTCCTGCATTGGTTCAGGTAACCTTCTATTCTTTCAAGTAATTTATTTACTTGAAAGCATAGACATACAGACACACACAAACAGATACAAACATACATACAGACACATAAATACAAACAGACATAGAGATACAGACATACAGAAACATACACACACACATAGAGATACACACATAGACAGACATACAGAAATACATACACAGACAGATACACATACAGACAGAAACATACACACATACATAGACACGTACAGAAACAGAACTACACACCGACATTCAGATACACATACAGACACAGATATATACACACATACCTGCACACATAGACACATATACACACATGTACCCACAAAGACATACAAGCACACTCACACACAGACATACAGACACAAAGACACACATGAAGACATATACACACACATACAGCCACTCAAACATACAGACACACACAAGCTTGATAAAGCGTCACGTGACGCAAACCAGCGGTCACCTAATCTGTGTGCACCGTGTCCTGTATTTTTTACCTGCTAGTTTTGATATGAAATAAAGTGCATTTTTAATTCTGAAGACCAAAACAGTGCCGCCTTTTCATCCTCCTTAGACAGACAGATAGATATTGCACTTGCCCCTGTGTGAATCCAGCATAAGGGCTCTTTCCCACGAGCGCATATACGGCGATGGCGTTTTTATGTTTTCACGCCCGCTCCGTATAAGCGCCTGAATGGGCGTTTTTCCGCGATCACGGACAGCGTTATCTCATCCATTCACAGGACTGTGAGCGTCGTTTTTAGCGAAAAAATACGCTGCACCCCGGAAAACCCCTCGCTCTGCCAAAATCCTCAGGATGCTTTCCAGTGTCTATATGGACGCATCTGTAACCTTTTTGCGGCATTGGACGGTGCAAAAATGCCGCCCCCTCCCTTCTCTTTCCCTGCTTCCATTGTAGTCTATGGGACCCGCCGGCGTATATTGGCCATAACATAGTTCCAGAACTATGCTTTGGCTAAGTGTATATGCGCAGGCCGCGTATATGTTCTTTTGTTCACGCTGCCGGCATATTTACGTGCCGTATATTCACCCGTGTGAACGGCTGCATTGGAAACCAATGCTTCACATGGGTACCATATACGCGCTCGTGGGAATAAAGCCTAAAGCTGATACAGTTCCAGTCAGCAGTACTCCAGGGCTCTCATTCATGACACTGCTGCAAACAAAGATGGTGGTGTTGGGGTGTTAAACGAGCTCAGAGCAGAAACTTTCCCTCCGACCCCTGTGTAATTGCGGCGCTGTCAGCGGGTGCACAATCAGCTGATTAGTTGGACCCCAGCTAATCAATATTAACCCCTTCCCGCTCCATGACGTATCGGTACGTCATGGAGCGGCGGGGTATGTATGAAGAGAGGTTGCGTGGCAGTGTGGGCGCTGTTCGCGGCTATTAACCATTTAAATGCCGCTGTCAATTCTGACAGTGGTGTTTAAATCCCTAGAACATCCTGCACAGACCCCCCCCGGTGAGATCGGGGGAGCCGTGTAGGTGTCATGGCAGCCAGGGGACTTCTGAAAGGCCCTAGGGCTGCCTTACCAGACTGCCTATCAAGCCATCCCTGTGGGGTGGCTTGATAGACTGCCTGTTAAATTGCAGTATGACGTAATGCTATAGCATTATGTCATATTGCAGGAGCGATCAAAGTATCCCATATTGTAATCCCCCAGAAGGACTTCAAAGTAAAGTAAAGAAAATTTTAAAAAAATCAATAAAGTTTTTTTCATTGTAAAAAAAAAAAAGTTATAAAAGTGTCAATCACCCCCCTTTTGCAATATCTATTATTAAAAAATCTAAATCATAAAATAAAAATACATATTTGGTATCGCCGCGTCTGTAAAAGTCCGATTTATCAAAGTAACGCATTATTTTTTTCGCACGGTGAACGTTGTTTGAAAAAAAAAAAAAAAGAACGCCAGAAATGCACTTTTTTAGTTACCCGGTCTCCCAGAAAAAATGCAATAAGAAGCGATCAAAAAGTCGTATGTATCCCAAACTGATACTATGGGAAACTACAAGACATCCCACAAAAAATGAGCCCTCGCTCAACTGCGTTGACGGAAAAATAAAAAAGTTATTGTGCGTACAAAATGACCGCAGAAAATAATTGAAAAAAATTAAATCTTTGAAAAAAAAAAGGAGTATAGTAAAAATAAACTATAAGTTTGGTATCGTAGTAATCGTACCGACCCATAGAATAAAGTTATCATGTTGCTTTTGTTGTTGTTTGTGCGCCGTAGAAACAAGACGCACTAAAAGATGGCGAAATGTCGTTTTTTCCTTCATTTTACTCCACTTAGAATTTTTTTTAAGTTTTCCAGTACATTATATGGTACTTTAAATAGCATCATTGAAAAATACAACTCGTCCCGCAAAATACAAGCCCTCATACAGCAACGTCGATGGATAAATAAAGGAGTTACGATTTTTTTTGAAGGGCGAAGGAAAAAACAAAAACGGAAAAAGAAAAAGGGGCTAATGACCTATCCTGAGGATACATCATCAATAGTATTCTCCCTGGAAGACCCCTTTAAGGGCAGGACACACATTGGACACCATGATACCAGATTTCCTTCTGCTGAGAGCCTGGAAGTGGTTCGGGGAGGGACGGGTCTGTAATGACGGCACCATCTGTGTCTGGATGGTGTACAGTCACTATTGGATCTGCTTGCAGGCAGATGAAACAATCCTCTCTACTGGGGGTCTGTCTGGGCCGTCCAGAGCCTGTACGCCATGTGTGCCCTCACGTAATCGCCGCACCCAACACTTAAAGGGGTTGTCTCGCGGCAGCAAGTGGGGTTATACACTTCTGTATGGCCATATTAATGTACTTTGTAATATACATCATGCATTAAATATGAGCCATACAGAAGTTATTCACTTACCTGCTCCGTTGCTGGCGTCCCCATCGCCATGGTGCCGTCTAATTTCGCTGGCGGCTTGCTTTTTTAGACGCGCTTGCGCAGTCCGTCCTTCTGCTCTGAGCACAAGCCGCTTCAACGTGCTAGCCGCTACAGCTCTTCTGCGCATGCGCAGACGAGCTGTCACTTCTCGGGAGCGCGCTGGAACGGCCATTCTGCTACCATCCTCTCTTAGAGGAAGGTGCAGAAACTTGAGCCGCCCAGCCGTGCCGAGAAGCCGCCCAGCCGCCCAGGTAAGTGATGGGTGACGGACTGACGGGGGTGACGAGTGACGGACTACCGCTGTGGCCCCGGGGCCTAGCGTGGGGGAGCCGGGGCCTAGCGTCGGTTACCTGCTGCCTGGCGGTGGGTGACTGGCCCAAGAGCGTGTGCCGTGGTCGGCGGCCGCGGTGGGTCCGGTCGGCGGCTGCGGGGCGTCTGGTTGTCAGGGAGACACAGCTGGTAGCGTCTCGGGAGCGCGCACGTCGGGCTACAGCAAGCGACGGGAAAAGAGCTGGCGGCCATCTTGGGGAAACTTTTTATAAGTTGCTGAAACGCTGGAACTGTAAGTACAAACCAGCTAGAAAAGTCATTTACAGGGGGGCTTAGTAATGTATGCTTAATGGGGGGGACTGGGCAAAAAAAATCACTGCTTCCTCGAGACAACCCCTTTAATATTTGGTCAGAGCGGCCCAGGTGGCGGCAATCCATCATAACGATCATCCTACTTCCCCCATTCCAATGATGTCCCCACTGTATGAAAGTCCGTTAACTATGCAAAGTGTCTTCGGGGCGTCATAGAGGAACATCTACAAGACTGTCAACTCAACAAGAGGTAGCCTACACACAGTGGCCTCTGAGAGCCTTCTTATAGGCCAACGGGGGGCGCACTCCTACAGCCTCCGGTGACCCGCGTCTCATCAGACCACAACCGTCATCTTTTACACGTCTGCCCGAGACACAACTGCAGGACGCGTTTTACCGCAATCAGACATATCTATCTGGGGGCGCTATTGGCACGGAGGTGCATACAGAACCCTCGGCACACATTATTCTGCATCGCGGTGGACAACTTCCAGAAACTCCTGAACAGTCCCTAAAAGTAGGAGAATTGTGAAAAGGTGTAAGATCTTCCACGTCTGCATGCTTTGAGTCCGGCGGTTGTTAGGACTGTATTACCGTGCTTGCACGCTCACTCGGACCTGCAGACGCCTAGGACTTCCACCACACAGTGCGGATTGGGCAAGATAGAAAACACGTCAAATGATTTTTAATTAAGTTGTCCAGGAAATAAATACATTTGTCCGCTGTACGGAGACACGAGACACATCTCTGCTACATCTTCCACCACCTGCAGTAACTGCAGCACACAACCCGCTCCTTCCGCTCACACAGCCTGACTCCTCCCACACACGTGACCGATCACATGGCATGACGTATACGAAGGTCCTTTACCTGCCGGTACTGACTGTGTAGAGACCAGCTGCTCCCTGCCGGCCGGCACTGAGGATTGGTGGTCGCCACGATGGCGTCTCAGCAGCAGGTCCTCAGGGACACCACCAGGCTAGCATCTACTACCATGGTCCTGCAGGTACAGCGCCCGCCGCCAGATGCCGCCACATGCAGGAGGTGTCATACACCCTGTACTATGTACAGCCCTGCGGTCACCGTATACTGTATACATCCCCACAGTCACCCTGTACTATATACAGCCCCACAGGCACCCTGTACTATATACAGTCACCCTGTACTATATACAGCCCCGCAGGCACCCTGTACTATATACAGTCACCCTGTACTATATACAGTCACCCTGTACTATATACAGCCCCACAGGCACCCTGTACTATATACAGTCACCCTGTACTATATACAGCCCCGCAGGCACCCTGTACTATATACAGTCACCCTGTACTATATACAGCCCCACAGGCACCGTATACTATATACAGTCACCCTGTACTATATACAGCCCCGCAGGCACCCTGTACTATATACAGTCACCCTGTACTATATACAGCCCCACAGGCACCGTATACTATATACAGTCACCCTGTACTATATACCGCCCCGCAGGCACCGTATACTATATACAGCCCCGCAGGCACCCTGTACTATATACAGGCACCCTGTACTATATACAGCCCCGCAGGCACCCTGTACTATATACAGTCACCCTGTACTATATACAGTTACCCTGTACTATATACAGCCCCGCAGGCACCGTATACTATATACAGTCACCCTGTACTATATACAGCCCCGCAGGCACCGTATACTATATACAGTCACCCTGTACTATATACAGCCCCGCAGGCACCGTATACTATATACAGTCACCCTGTACTATATACAGCCCCGCAGGCACCCTGTACTATATACAGTTACCCTGTACTATATACAGCCCCGCAGGCACCGTATACTATATACAGTCACCCTGTACTATATACAGCCCCGCAGGCACCGTATACTATATACAGTCACCCTGTACTATATACAGCCCCGCAGGCACCGTATACTATATACAGTCACCCTGTACTATATACAGCCCCGCAGGCACCGTATACTATATACAGTCACCCTGTACTATATACAGCACCGCAGGCACCGTATACTATATACAGTCACCCTGTACTATATACAGCCCCGCAGGCACCGTATACTATATGCAGTCACCCTGTACTATATACAGCCCCGCAGGCACCGTATACTATATACAGTCACCCTGTACTATATACAGCCCCGCAGGCACCCTGTACTATATACAGTTACCCTGTACTATATACAGCCCCGCAGGCACCGTATACTATATACAGTCACCCTGTACTATATACAGCCCCGCAGGCACCGTATACTATATACAGTCACCCTGTACTATATACCGCCCCGCAGGCACCGTATACTATATACAGTCACCCTGTACTATATACAGCCCCGCAGGCACCGTATACTATATACAGTCACCCTGTACTATATACAGCCCGCAGGCACGCTGTACTATATACAGTCACCCTGTACTATATACAGCCCCGCAGGCACCCTGTACTATATACAGTCACCCTGTACTATATACAGCCCCGCAGGCACCGTATACTATATACAGTCACCCTGTACTATATACAGCCCCGCAGGCACCGTATACTATATACAGTCACCCTGTACTATATACAGCCCCGCAGGCACCGTATACTATATACAGTCACCCTGTACTATATACAGCCCCGCAGGCACCCTGTACTATATACAGTCACCCTGTACTATATACAGCCCCGCAGGCACCGTATACTATATACAGTCACCCCTGTACTATATACAGCCCCGCAGGCACCGTATACTATATACAGTCACCCTGTACTATATACAGCCCCGCAGGCACCGTATACTATATACAGTCACCCTGTACTATATACAGCCCCGCAGGCACCGTATACTATATACACTCACCCTGTACTATATACAGCCCCGCAGGCACCGTATACTATATACAGTCACCCTGTACTATATACAGCCCCGCAGGCACCCTGTACTATATACAGTCACCCTGTACTATATACAGTCACCCTGTACTATATACAGTCACCCTGTACTATATACAGTCACCCTGTACTATATACAGCCCTGCAGGCACCGTATACTATATGCAGTCACCCTGTACTATATACAGCCACCCTGTACTATATACAGCCCTGCTGTGACCATATACTATATACAACCCCGCTGTCTCTGTATACTATATACAGCCCTGCAGGCACCGTATAGTATATACAGTCACCCTGTACTATATACAGCCCCACAGGCACCGTATACTATATACAGTCACCCTGTACTATATATAGCCCTGCTGGGACCATATACTATATACAGCCCCGCTGTCTCCGTATACTACGGTATATACAGCCCTCCTGTGTTATATACAGACCTGCAGTCTGCATATAGTATATACGGCCCCGTGGTCACCCTATACTATATTACAGCCCCATAGGCATGGTATATTATAGTACTATATACAGAGAATCCTGCCTACAGAGGTACCGTGTGCCCCCCAAAATAGTACAAGGTCTTATATTGATTTTTGCTCCCAATTATGTGCTAGGGCTTGTTTTCAGGGGATGTCTTAGGCCCACTATCATCAAAATATCTGTGTGAGGCCGGCACCTTCAGCCCTTAAACTGGGTTCACACAGGGCGGATTTGCTGCAGAAGAACTGCTTCTGCGGCAAAACCGCTTCAAAGGTTAATTTGGGCTTGCGGATTTTCCTGCAGATTTTCTTGTGGAAAAATCTGCAAGTGTTTTTTTCCGCAGCGTTTTTTACTTTTAGTGCGGATTTTGCTGCGTCCATAGAGGTCTATGGACAAAAAAGCGCTGCAGACAAGACCATAGAATGAACATGCTGCATCTTTGAAAACCGCGTCGCAGTTGCATTTCCGCACTGCGGCTGTGCGGAAAAAATCCGGCCTGTGAGAACAGCTTTTTGGCAAATCTCATTTGTGCTGCATTGCACTGCAAACGCAGCGGTTTTGCCGCAGTGTGGATATGTAACGGCAATCCGCCGCAAAACCGCGGCAAATCCGCCCTGTGTGAGCCCAGGCTTACTGTCACTAAGACCTTTGTGTGTATTCTGAGCAGTAACAATGCAGATCCCTCGGCCGCCCACACAGGATCACTTCCAGGTCACAGGATACATAAATCCCGCCTCCACGAAGCAATGGCTGTGATTGGTTGTTTGAGCGCTGCATTGATTGGCTGAGCCAGTACCCCCCAGTTTCTCCTCACACAATGCATGTTCCTGTTTGCACAGGTGGTCTTCCGGGTCCTCACATTCACTCTAAATGCCTTCACGCTGCGGTATGTCTCGAAGGAGATCATTGGCATTGTAAATGTGCGGTAAGTCTCTTCACAGTCGGCGTTACAACGGCTACTGCTGGAGTTCTGTAAGGGCTTTTCAGTACTAAATATAACATGCTTATTATATATGTGTGTCTGTTATGGAGGTGTGATATTCCTATCTGCCTATTATGGGAGTATGATATTGCGTTAACCCTTCCCATCCCAGCCAGCTTCGTTAATATTCATTGATTTATTTGGTCAAGTCTTTTGTTGCCCATGATGTTCCATTAATATGTGTGCTTTCTCTTTCCCTCCCTAGTAAAGTAGTCTGTAGTCATAGGAAATTCTATAAAGTGGTGTCCTCACTGTCGCTGCCACTCTGCAGATTCTGCCTCTGGGTTACCCCGGGATAGGAGAACTGTATTCGAACAAGGGGGTTGTCTGGTAACCAGACCACTCTCCGCTTCAGTAGGGTCCCGCGTATTAAAATGACAATAACTGAACTATACCTGCCCCTCTGTAGCGTCACTGCTCGTTCTCCTGGGATGCCAGGAGTTCATGAATGTGGTGCTGCCGTAGTCACCTGATTTCCTCTGACATCCTCTGTAACAACAACCGCTGCGACTGGAGTTCTGGGTCGGGGCAGAGGGGAGAGCATAGTTGGTTACCAGACAACCCCCTTTGGGCCTGTGGGCTCATGCATTAAGCTGATCTCTGCAGGAAGCAGCTAGGTCCATTCCCACTGCGGTGGCCAGATGTGGTATTACAGGCAAAATTTCCATTGAAATGAATGGGAATTTTGTGTGTAATACCAAGCCTGGCCACTGCAGCAGGAACGGAGCTGTCTGCTTCGTACCAAAATCAGCTCAGTGTAGAAATGCATTGGTGCGGTAAACAGCTGATCAGTGAGGTGACAGACACCTGCTGATATACTATAGATGAACTTCCCATAGGGGGGAGAGAACATCATAGTTTACAACTGGACAACCCTTCTAAGTTCAGTCTGACAAGTGTAGTTGCAGCAAGTGTTTTGGGGTGCATAGGACTGTGTCAGGGTGTGACTAATGCCCCAACGTAAGTCAGTCAACCAACCCCTGTGGTCGTGTCACATGATGTGAGCCTGGTGCTGTGACATGCTCTTTCTTCTTTCTCTTCAGGCTGACCCTTCTTTACACTACAGTGGTGTTCCTCGCCCGAGAAGCTTTTCGTAAAGCATGTTTGAGCCATTCTGCACAGCAAAGCTGGAGGCACACCATTCACCTCACCTGGTTGGCGTGAGTATTCCTGATGGTAGAGGTCATGATCCTTCTAGAATCTACCTTGAGTATTAGTATGAACTAGATATCATGTTTGCTCTCAGACAAATTATATTAGGAAATTGCTTAATGGCACTCCCCTAATGTGATTGTCATTACCAGAATTGTTTCCTGTAACAGCGGAAAGTGGTCAGTCTGGAGATCCTTCATCAGACTGCAGACTGCCGTTTATGGAAGCCTGTGGTCTGTCAGAGCATTCCAGAATACAGACTGCAAGATTTATGGCCGGGTTAGTTAAACCTGACTATTAATTTAAAGCT
Source organism: Eleutherodactylus coqui (assembly GCF_035609145.1). Lineage (NCBI taxonomy): Eukaryota > Metazoa > Chordata > Amphibia > Anura > Eleutherodactylidae > Eleutherodactylus > Eleutherodactylus coqui. The sequence continues at coordinate 147,372,347 of NC_089839.1, forward strand.
AGCTTCCAGTGAGCGTATGGAAACATGTCCGTAATACTGATCCGTATTACAGATGTGTTCCAGGTGTCATTACAACTGTATGTCATCACTATTTTCAGCAGTTTTTTTCTTCTATATGTTTTTTCCAATGGTCACCTCTAGTTTATAGTGCCGGCCACTACACAGGGATTGGAACAGCAGCATCCACTCCATACCCCGGTGTATTGCGGTGCTGACCGCCAATTAACTATTGCCGACCTATTCTGAGGATACGTCGTTAATAGTATTTCCCTAGAAAACCCCTTTAAGTGTATGGGGGGCCTAGAGACTCCCCGATTCTAACTGCTAAAGCCTGTGTCAATTATCTGGTGTTCTATATAAATGTTCTCTACTGGAAGTAAGCATTGAATGTTCTCACATACTTGCAGGGTACCACTTGGCGTCTGCTGGTCTTTACTATTAGGGTGGATATGGCTGAGTATATTGGAGGTTCCAGACCCGACAATTATCCCACATTATGGCACTGGAGTTCTGGCATTTGGACTTTCTGCAGTTATTGAACTAATAGCAGAACCATTCTGGGTCCTCGCACAAGCCCATCTCTTTGTCAGGCTTAAGGTATGTTTGTGAAATTGTGTAATGCTGCTGATTTACACCTGAAGTCTATCTCAGCCATAACTGTGTTTTGTGTGAGCCTCCAGGGAAAGCAGGGCTGTCTATGTTCAGCCGTCGGCAATCTCCATAAACATGTACGATTGGTAGCAACAGGGACAGTGAGACAAGCTGCTGACAGTCACTTCTGACTGCAGCTTATCCCCTTTAGTGACCAGGCCAAATTTTGAAATCTGCCATGTGTCACTTTAACATAGAATAACTCCGTAAAGGTTTTGCATGTCCAAGTGATTCTGACATTGTTTTTTCGCCACATCTTGTACTTCATTTAGGTGGTAAAAATAGACCCATGGAATTTGTATGTTTATTAAAAGCGCCAAAATTGGGAACATTTTGAAAAAATTGTCAGTTTTTCACATTTTCAACTGCAATATCTCAAATATGTGCAAACATAATGTACAAATTTTTTATATCTATTTCCATCTGTTTACTCTATTCTGGAAGCACATTGGAAAATTTTAGGATTTTTTAACCGTTTAGGAGACGTACAAATTCAACATTAATTATTAACATTTTGAGGAACACTTTGTTTTCCTGCACCAAGGCAAGATTGCAAAGGCTCATAGGTGTCAGAATGATAGATACCCCATTTTAAAAACTTCACCCCTTGATATAATCACTAGGGGGTGTCATGAGTATTTTGACTCCATAGTTTTTCTTTTCAGGGTTTAATGCAATTTAGAGGAGAAAAAATAAAATTTCATATTTTTGCAAATATGTTATTTTAGACAGGTTTTTTTTTCCTATAGTGCACATGAAAATAAGGATTTTCACCCCAACATGGATACCTCCATTGGATACCCCTGTTTGTTCTGTGTTTAGAAACACACCCGTTGTGGCCCTTATCTTCTGTCTTCATGCACAAGGGGGCCCAAAGCGAAAGGAGCAGCCGGTGGCTTTCAGAACAGAAATTTTACTTGAAGGTGATTTAGGCCCCATTGCCCGTGAGCTGCCAAAGCGATAGAGAATCCCCACAAATGACCCAATTATTGGTTTATAGGTTACCGTTTTTATGGTTATTGACGCCATCATTGTCCTATGATGTGCTTAAAAGACATAATCCTTATAGAATGAAAATATTTCTGAGAACATTCATGGTCATTTTAAACTGTGACCGATTGTATCTCTTGCGAGACCTGCGTGCCACAATCATAAATGTACGTTTCTTCCTGTATATTTAAACAATCTGTATGGATGTGCTTCTCAGACTTATATGTTTTAATATAATATATATACACACACATATATACAAAACAGAAAGCGTTCACCAAGCTGCTCCTGGAACTGCAGGAAGGCGAGCGTTCCCGGGGACTACTTGTAAATTATGTATTACAGGTAGCGGTCTGAATAATGCCGGACTCACACGGCTGGATGTGGAATACACTTGTGAATGCCCCCAGCAGATCCCAGCTGTGAGCCCGGCCGTGGCCATGTCCACGTGATTTACTGTGCATAACTGCGTACTCACACAGTTACCTTTTTTCGTTTATATATCCTGCGCCGTCGCTTGGCGATGACACGGGTACCTGCTGTCCGTACACAATGTAGTTGTGTATAGGCTGTCGTTTCCCGTGACCATAAGGCATATTGGGATCTATGTTGCGGATATCAGCGGATCCGTGACAGGGCGTGAAACTAACTTTTTTTTTTTTTTTAGTTTTACATGATCGTCGTTATTCATTGGATAACGGCGATCACGTCACCAGGGACTGCGTACCGCGCCCCTTCCCGTGAAATCTCCAGGCTCTTGGCTTCATTTGGTAGTCAGGAGCAGGGAGATTTTAAATTGCCTTGGCAATCCACGGCTTTTGCACATGCGTCCGCTATTTTAGCGATGTACGCAGAAGCCGGAATAGGGTCCGCAAATAATTCTGCAGGCCTTGATCCGTGAGGGGAGATAAAACTTAAACTTTTTACCCTTTTTTTTTTTTTCACTTCACATGATTGCTGTTATCCATGAGATAACGGCGATCATGTGATCGGGCACCACAATATATTTCCCTGTTCTTGGCTGCTTGTGCTAGCCAGGAGCAAGGAAATTTTAAATTGCCTGGGACCCCAGCCTTCTGCGCATGCATTCAACTTTTTCCATCTGGCGCGCATGCGCAGAAGATGGCGTCAGTTCCTGGGAGGACCAGAATGCCGCAGGGCATCGCTGGGGGGTAAGTACTGTCAGCTATCCTCATTGATCTGATCCATGAAAAGAGCTGAAACTTTAACTTTATTTTACTTTTTCTTCACTTGTATGCAATGGATAATGGCGATCGCATGACCGGCAGCTGATAGCATGTAGCTGTTACCCGCATAGACCCCGGGGCTTTATTCCACAGGGAGGCCGTCAATTGACTGCTGTGTGGAATAAGGCCCACTTGGTGAAGCCGTCAAAAGGCGTATCGATGGTCACTAAGGGGTTTTATTCTACCACAATAAAATATTGGGCTTGTTAAATCCAGTTGGCATTTAGGAGACTCCTTGAGGTTAGCTCCAGGTGTGGTGGATTTACTGTGTGGATTCCACACCAGACATGTAGATGGGTTTTTAAAAACTCCATATGGAAGTACAAGTTTAAGTACAGCTACTTTTATATATTAGATTGTCGATGGACTTTTTGTGCATCCATAGCTCTAGTTTGTGGAACTAAAAAGAGGTATTCCAGCCCAAAGTAGTTGCCAACTATCCTCTGGATAGATGATAAGCGATATGTCAGTGGTGACCCATTGCCCTAACAGCGGACCCTCACCTTTAGTTTTCCACCAGTCTCAAATCCGTGAATAGTAGACATTTAAATGGAGCAGCGGTCGAGCATACACCCTGCCAGACCACTCGAGGTCTGTGGCACTAAAGAGTATAGCCATCCGCTGTTCTTGACTCCGAAGACCACTTACACAGCACAGTGCTTTAATTTAATCTACTGTGTTCTATTTCCTTACTAGATATATTACCTAGTTGTAGTGTGCGACCTGGGGCTGTTTATTTATCCTTATGGCATGTATTTTAGGTGATTGCTGAGAGTCTGGCAATAATTGTGCGTTGTTCTGTCACAGTCATTCTGGTGCTTATGTGGCCTCGTTGGGGGCTCCTCATCTTCTCACTGGCTCAGGTAAGATGTGTATTTTTGTTTATTCCTTTATTTCCTGTTGGTTATATAGCACCAATATAATCTGCAGTGCTATACGAAGATTTAATCATGCAAACCAGTTCCTGTCCCACAATGGGGCAAAAGTTCCCTTTCTCACCCTCTCCCTAACCAATTGGGATGTTTTAAGATCGTGCGAGAAAACTGAAGTAACTGGAGGAACCCCCACACAACTATAGGGAGAATGTACAAACTCAGAGCAGCAGTGCTAACCACTGAGCCACCGTGCTTTTAGCATATCGAATTCAAAAAGACATGAAATATTTGAAAAAAATGTTGCTGCAGATCTAATTTTCCTTAGTTAATAAAAGATGCAGACATCTTTCATATGGCAGTTGACATATTCCAGCCGTTTAATTCCTTAGATGCCATTGTCAATGCTGACCACAGCATCTAAGTAGTGATGGATGTCAGCTCAATGAGACCCTTTTAATAACACAAAATACTGAGACTGTGGATTTCAGCCTCATCAGCTTTTATAAGTTTCACAGTTTAAAAAGTCACAGCACCTAACTTCACAGTGAATGATGCAGGAACAAAATAAAACCTCAGGCCATCTGGCCATTAGCTAAATATTTAATGTTCCCTCCCTAATTCAGAGAGTAAGATCTAGCGCTTACACTCCCAACATATCACAATAATGCCCACAGTGTATCTTTACCATTTAGTGCCACATGGTTCACAAAGGCAATGCATGTGCCTTTCCTTAGTCAGGAGCCATTTTGGGAAGAGCTCAGCCAGCTCCTATTGAGCCCTCCCACCAGGCTGTTAACATATTAACAGCCCATCACACAGGAAAACCCTTTGCCTACCTTAAAATGTGGTCTTCTAGTAGCACAAACTCATCACTACAGTTGCTCCTCCGCAACACAATTGTGAGGTGCCATTTGGTTGTCTTGTCAGCCGGAGGCTTAAGGCCGATTTTCGCTCAAAAATTGCTCAAAGCCGTCTTTTGAGTGATAATCGTTGTCTAACTGCACTGACATCGTGCAGTTTTCATTAAGCCATTGCTGATCTTTCAGTATTCTGAAAGATCAGCAATCAGTTATTAGGAATTCACAGCTGATACTATTGTTTCAGCTGTATCCCGCTCCCTGAAGACAGGCGGGGTATGTGTGTTTTTCGTCCCCCATTCGGAGAGCTTAGTTGTATAACAGCCGGGTGCTCCGAGCAGAGAACAGCTGGATGCAGAAGACAAGCGGCCCCGCTTGTCTTCTGCATCCCCCACTCGAAGCGCAAGGTGATCGCTCAATGTCTGAGTGATCACCTTGTGCTGTAAAAAGCACACAATGATAATTGTTCAAAAGATTTTTTGAGCGATAATCTTTGTGTCTAAACCAGGCTTTAGTGAAGGTCTGCCTTTCTATCACTTCCATTATACTCTGCTTGTGGCACGGTGTAATAGAATCACAGCCAGGGACCAATGCACTGCAATACAGAGGTATTGCAGTGTATTGTACAAGTGATCAAAAGATCGCATGTCCGTGGTATGGAAGTAATTGTTCTGACCCACTGAATAAAGTTTACCCGTCTTTATAGTCATGAATGACTATAAATAAATATGAAATTACGCAGTCGCTTTTGGTTTTTTGTTAGTTTTTTGCATCACTTTTCTTTGCGGTACATTAAATACAACTTGTCCTGCAAACATAAGCCCTCGTACAGCTATGTCGACCAAAAAGTAAGAAGGTTATGGCTCTTGGAAGCCAGGGACAAAAAAAAATCAAAAATAAGAAATGCAGAAATCGCTGTTCTTAAGGGAGTTAAATGTTCCTTTACTGAACGTATTAAAGAATAACTGAGAATACTGTTTGCGCATGCGCATGTGATCCGCGCATATATACACCCAATGCTTTGCAATGAGAACGGTCACATGTCCGCTTTTTATGCGGATGTGCGATAAATTATAGGACACAACGATTCGCAGAACACGCCTATCTGCATTCTGCTATTCGTTGTGTTCTATATATGCGCTCAATGGGGCTGGCGGCAGCAGTGCCGACCCCATTGAGAACATATACTACACAAATCATTCTCCTCTGCCACAGCTGTTACAGCTGTGGCAGAGAAGAACGATGTTCGCCCACTGAATTCAATGGAGCCAGCTTCATTGAAAGCAATGGGCTGCCGGCGAGCGTGGGATGAATTTTCGGGAAGGGCTTAAAAATATAAGCCCTTCCGTGAAAACCATCCTAAAATGTGTAAAAAAAAAAAAAAAATGTATACTCCCCTTCTCCCTGCAGCCGGAGTTCAGCGGCGTCCGGCCAGCAGTTCTCCTGAACTGCTCTGTGTAGTATTCAGCAGGCGGGGATTTAAAATCCCCGCCTGCTGAATGGGCTGCCTCTGATTGGTCACAGCCCTCACCAATCAGAGGCAGCACTCACTCACCCATTCATGAATTCATGAATGGGTGAGTGAGTGCTGCCTCTGATTGGCTGAGCGCAGGGACCAATTAGAGGCAGCTCTCAGCTATTGAATGACGGCGTCAACGGAAAAATAAAAAAGTTATGGCTGTTGAAAAATAGAGATAAAAAAATACCAAAAATCGTTTGGTCATCAACGCCAAAATAGGCCATGTCCTTAAGGGGTTAAAGAACATTGTCCCTTTCAGTGTGTTTAGCATAAAACAGACAAGCTTCACTTTACCAAAGCTGTGTCTCCCTTAGGTCCTGTACACAAGCTTCCTTTCTCTGTGTTACATACTCTACTTTGCAAAGTTTCTTGGATCTAAAGAAGCAGAGAAGAAATCCTTTCCTCTTCACAGTATGATGGAATTTTTCCCCCGATACTCTGGTTCTCAGGTAGCACATTTCATTTAGTGTATCTATTCTACAATGTATAATTGGCACTTCCATAATTAATTAATTTTCATAGTGAATTATCATTTTTAGATTTTTCAATGATTAGGGTAATTTACTCAGGGGTGGGACAAGATTATCTTGGTGGCCAAAGTAGTAATTTTTAGAATAATGCCCACGACCATCGAGGCAATTGTTCACTTAAGTACCTGCATTTTCAGAGTGTGTGTGCGCGTGCGTGTGTGCACGCGTGCATGTACATGAAGGAATATCACACTTTCTGGTCATTATGTGACTTGCAGCATTTATCAGCTGTTTTACTCTCTGCAGGCTCTATCTAGAATTCTCAGCTCTCTCTGAACTAATGGAAAGAGACTGCTATGCTGTGTTCTATACACTGCTCATGAATAAAATAGCAGATTTTGCTTCCTGTTTGTACCACGCTGTGGCAAGTTGGGGTCACTCGCCTGCAGATCGCTGACCTCTCATACATGAAAATGGCGCACCACACGTGTAGAAATGCTCCAGAGACGTGGATTCTCTTTAGTTCTGGCTCCTGCCAGCCTTTATTTCACAGCAAAACAGCATACAAGCACAGTCCATGTGTAATCCTAAATTCACCACCCACTGGGTCACCGTCACTACTCCGCCTGGGGTGTCTATAGGGCATCTTCCACTATCAGACGTGTGACTGACCCCCAAAACTGGTCCGCACGGATCAGGCTCCCAGTTTCTGACGCGGCATCTCCACCACTTCCACTGGTCCACACTGGACCTTAGGCTTTCAGACCTTCCAGCTCACCTGAGCTGTAACTTCCCCCTTGCTTCTGGCAGGAACTGGCTTTTATGCAACCAATTCCTGCCACACCCATCAGGTGTTAACCCTATTTCTCCAGACGTGCTGTCTGCAGCCCTCTACAGGCCCTTTTGTGTACTGCACTACTACACACGTGACGAGAAATAACAGCATGGAGGACATTATACAGCAGTTCTGAGCAGTGTAGATGTGATTCATCAGCCATATCTGTATGAGTTTCTTTCCACATCTCCCACCTCTCCATGAGCAGCATGCATTATTCCCTTCCTGCCATCCTTTTTCTTGGTGTGTTACTAGAGACTGACTTCATATGACAACAGGTAGTGGACTGGTATGGGGGACCTGGTAACAGGGCTTTTCTTAACTCAGACAACCCCTTTTAACTGTCTTTCTATTTTTTAATAGGACTTTTTGGATTGGAAGCAGGCCTGGCTAGCATGGAGCTTCTTCAAGCAGTCTTTCCTAAAACAAATCCTGACAGAAGGTCAGTGTACACCCCGTCACATCACTACGTAGTATGTTATCAAGAGCTGAGGGCTTTCTCTCAAGTTTGACATGCCTGCAAGTCTTTGATGATTTGTAAATATATATACAATTACGTGAACTTTGATGTAGCTAAATAAAGTGTCTACTTCTGAGGAGGAGATGCTGTTAGCCACTTTGTACCTTTATATAGGGTGTCTGTAGCAACTTTGGGAAAAGAATAAAAATCAGAATAGTATCTATTTCAAGAGATTGTTTTAAACAAACAGCTGTTTCTCAAAAGCAAATAACTCTGCAGATCACTATTCTCATTATTAACATTTGATATTTTTCTTTTATTATTTTTAGGTGAGCGCTATGTAATGACCTTTCTGAATGTGCTGTCCTTTGGAGATCAAGGTAAGTCTTGCACTCTATGTGTCCACCATTTATTGTGCATTCCTCGCCTTTTAGAGAAGAGCAACACAAAAAGTTGAAGAATTATTCTGGGCAAAACTAAAAAAAAGAAAGTTTTGCTAGACTTTTGCCCATAACTGATATATGGTCATTTTAGAACCACATCTCTGAGTCAACCCATTCCATTGCCTGAGCTCAATAGGTTACTTACTACCAAATGTAGGTATTTCATATGTAGGTGTATTTAATATATGGGATATATTCTCATTTGGGGATTCCCTACTCTTCATGTAAACTTTTCAAACTAACCTTCATATAAAAACTTTTTGAGAAGTTGCAGCTTCATCATTTTTACTTTGTCCCCAGGCGTGTATGATATTGTGAATAACTTGGGCTCTCTGGTGGCACGCTTCATCTTCCTACCTATAGAAGAAAGCTTCTATGTCTATTTTTCCAAGGTGTTAGAAAGAGGAAAAGATGTCAAGAGTCAAAGGAGGGTAAGTAAAGCTGCACTTGTAAGGCAATACTGTAAAGCTGGGATGCACAACTAGAAACGCCTAAACTTGTCGTTTTTATATTTCAAAAAGGAGGAGATCGCTGCTGCATCGGAGGTCTTGGAGTCACTCCTGAAACTGGTGACAGTGATTGGTCTGCTTATCATCGCATTTGGATATGCATATTCACAACTGGCATTGGATATATATGGTGGATCCCTGCTTAGTGCCGGCTCTGGTAAGGGGAATATTTACATTTATTTTCACATTTGTTTAAACTTTTATCTCGTGTTTCAGAATCTCCAAAAGCAAATCTGTGTTTTAGTAATGAAGCGCTCTATAGGAGTATTGTACGTTAACCCCTATATGTCATGGGTACATATACAGCATCTAGATGGCGCAGGTTTAGGGGCTCAGTCTGGAGATGAAAATCCTCCCAAAATTGCCACATCCTTAGAGGGTGAAAAACAATGCTTCATATTCACACTCTAGGATGATTCTGCAATTACAGTTATATTGTAAAAATGAAATATTCCATAAAATTTCTGAGGGTCTATTACTCGCAATTATAATAAATTAACAAGTGGCTTGCATTTAAAAACAAAAACACCTTGACCTCTCAGAGCGACACGTCAAAAGTTTGGATCAGTGGAGGTCCGCGTCCAGACATCCCCATCCATTGATCACTGAAATGAAGGGACTGCAGCATTCATTTAAGCGCTTTGCCCCCTTGGCTGTCATTGTTGCATGTCGACTCTTCTAACTTTCTGCCCTCTTTCTGATGTCCTTCCCATTTTTCTAAAAAGTAGGCAGGCCTAAAGGAAAGGGCTGGGCCACTCAAAGCCCAGAAATTTTACTCTAATTTACACAAGAAACTGGTGTAAATTATAGTGCTAATCTACACCGGCTCGTAGCCAGCAAAGATTTGACTTTTTGGCACAAGGTATGGCTAGAGATGTACCAATTTAGTGGCAAGACGTCTTGGTAAACGTTTCATGTCTTAGTCCGATGGACATTCCAGTCAGACCACTGTGAAACTCTGGTCTGAGTAAATTTAGTACTAGCAGATTGAATGAGAGCTCGTCATATTGGTATACAAGTCTAATTTTAAATTGCAGAAACCTCTATGAAAACTGCACATTTAGGCTTTCTCACCTCAAATATTGTGCCTTTCAGGTCCCGTTCTCTTGCGCTTCTACTGTCTCTATGTTCTCCTGCTGGCCATCAATGGTGTAACGGAGTGTTTCACCTTTGCTTCCATGAGTAAAGAGAATGTAGACAGGTAAGGACATTCAGATGTCTCAATTCAAACATCCATTCAGACTGCATGAAACTGGTCAGAAGTATCACAGCATGAAAAAAAGCCATTTGGAAAATAACCTATTACGGCAATGGCTGTTGTATTGTTTCTAGCTGAGAACATCTCACACGGTGCCATACAAAGTGTCTATGGCTCCATATAATGGAACTCTAAGGACACCATGTGGCTTTGTACAGGCATAACACCTGTAGCTTATTGCAGAGAGTCTTCTGCTAGAACATCCAAAATTAACTTTTCATCACGTGTGTACTATAGCATAGGCTCACTGCATGGCATTTATTGACTCTTAATAGGGGTGCTTCTGCTGTCTACGCCCCCCCCCCCCCCAGTACCCCTATCCAAAATTAAAAACATGGCGGCCTAATCTAAGGCTAGCATAGGAGTTCTATGCCGCGAAAAGACAAAGCTCGGCTGTATTTTGATAGCCATGCTTCTGCTCTAACAGCCAGGAGTGGAGAAAGCATTGATCCCAGCCGTTTAACCCCCTTCCATGCCACAGTCCATTGTTTCTGTGGCATGTATGCAGTGACTGTTACAATTGACACCTCGTAAGGCCTGGCAAAACTCTGAATTTGCTTTATATTACAGACTATTAGACCTTGCTTCTGACAAGATCTACTTGGTGAGCTGATGTAGGCATAGTACGCTGTGCTACATAAATAGTGTAGTATGTGAGCAATCAAACGATCATATCTTTAAGTTCCATTGTTGAATTTAAAAAAGTGTGGCGTACAAAAAAAAATTTTTTTTCCCTACGAAAACCACCTTTTTAGGAAAAAGATTTTTAAAATGCCTAATGGGTACTGCCATATTTGTATTGGACTGAAGTACAGATGTGGGATACATATCCCGCACGGTGAACAATGTAAAGGAAAGAAAAAAAGCCAGATTTAGGGCGATCTCATACGACTGGATTTGAATTGCATGCTACCTGCGGGATGCGCAGTAACTAGCAGGCAATGAATTCTGTTGCCTGGCAGTTCTGATCACATTAGCGTGTCAGAATTGCGTTCTATTTTACTACTTATGTACGCGACATAGAGCCTATTGTTCTCTATGGTCGTGGATATACCCGCAGACCTTACGCAATTACATTGTGTACGGGCTGCAGGTATCCGTATTCTTGCTAAATAATCGCGCGGGAAATATGTACAAAAAACCAAACCAGGGTTCTGCGCATGACCGCCTGTGTGAGCACCCAGTCATGCGCAGTACAATTTTGCAGCCATACGCAGGGTAACGGCCGGGCTCACAGCTGGAATCCGCTGCAATAAAAGGTGGTCACAAAGTTACATGTACTCCACTATGGTACCAATGGAAACTAGAACTCATTCTGCAAAAGCAATTCCTCACACAGCTCCATTGTTGAAAAAAAAGTATGGTTTTTTACAATGGGAGCCTGCAAATATAATTTTTTTTAAAGGGTTTTTATTGTGTGACTAAAATAAACTAACAGTATAAATTTGGTATCGCCATAATCCTATTGACCCCTAGAATAAAGTCAGCTTGGCATTTATACTGAAAGGTGTGAGGGACACCCCCATCCTAAAATAGATGTAGAAACCTCATACAACACATCGTCAATTCTCTAAAATTGAGGTCTTAAAAAAAAAAAATACTGCTTGTCCCACAAAAGAAAAAGTCCTCGTACAGTTATGTCAATGAAAAAATAAAAATGCCGAAGAAATTAAGAGAATCACTGGAGTGCAATTCCCTTGTCACTAACTGGTTAAACCTTTCTGTATGTTTGATAAGATTTCATTGCTATAAAGGGGATTACCAGCTAAATTGAGGGCAATTTTACAACAATCTAAAAACCTATCAGTAATATGAAGCAGTTTAGAATAAACCAAGAATCATTTTAGGGTGTTATTTGACCCAAGGGAGGGACAGTTTATGGTTCCCTGTCCACCTAAGATTGTTTGTTGGTTGATGGATGTGGACTGATACCGATACAGTATTCAATTCCACATCACAACCTTGTGCCCTTAGTGTCTATGTATTTTAGAGAGTTTCAATACAGATATTAGTTTTTAAGACGTCTTCTGTGAAAGAGTTTAGAATAATCCAGAAGACTGAAAATCTGCTAATTATGATGAATAGGTGAAGGAAATGTCCTACCAGGTATTCATGCCGCAGCATCTTCATCGTTCATCTATAATAAATATTCACAATCTAGATTCATATTAGGAGATTTATAGAGATGGTTTACTATTAGGTAAAGTCTGCAATCCTGTGTTTTGGGGCAGAGCCGTAATACCAGCCCACTGGCAGACCCGGCAATGCTTCTGGCAATCAAAAAAGTAGGCCTATTTTTTTCCCCCCTAATCCCGGACAATGGCTTTAACCATGGTGCTTTGTTCCATGTAACGGACACAAGTACATTTGGCAGAGGGATACATGAGGTAAGAACTGCCAGAGGTCCTTATTTGGTTGTCTTCTGAGTCTAGTAGGTCAGTTCGTTTCTCCTTAGACATGGCCACCACTTCTTCTTGCTGGTAGAATATTTGCCGATGGCCTATCCAAGTAAAGTTTACTGAATTCAATTGTTCCACTTAGAAAAACAGATAAATACTAAATTCTTTTTTCCCCCCTAATATCACCTGAACAGGTTTAACTACATCATGTTGGGCCTTTCGCTAAGCTTTCTCTGCCTTTCCTACTACATGACCATTTGGCTTGGCAGCGTTGGATTCATCTTGGCCAACTGCTTTAACATGGGCTTACGGATCTCTCACAGCCTACATTACATCAGGAAGTATTACAGGGACACCTCCTTCCAGCCACTTTATGGGCTTCTGCTCTCCCCAGCAGTAATATGTACACTTGCCGTTAGTGCTGCACTGACCAGATATTCAGAGGTAAGTAACTTAAATTTTTTTTTTTTTTGCTTTCTGTTTAATAATAATATAGCACCAACATATTGTACAGCCCTTTACAAATCTGAGGGGACATGAACAAACAAAATCAGACATTACATACCTTATTAGGCTGGCCTCACACGACCGGATTTGAATTGCGGATTCCGCGATCGTATGATCCGCGTTCATACACTGTTCAATCAAATGCATTGGATTACACAATTCAGCTTACATTAGCGGGTCGGAATTGTTTAATCCGCCCGCAGAGAATTGAACACAGCATGTTCTGTTTCACAGCAGATATCCGCGACATAGAGCCCATTGTGCTCCATGGTCTGGATATACCCACAGCCCATACGCAATTGCATTGCATATGCGCTGCGGGTACCTGCATCATCACTAAGCGATGGCTCAGGAAACATCAACAAACAAAAAAGCTGTGCTGTGCATGACCGCCTGCGTGAGTACATAGTACATTAAGTGGTCGAACACAGGGTCAACCTCCGGGCTCACAGCCAGGATCCACTGAGGGCCTCTACATGTGGAATCCGGCCTGTTTTTGTGAGCCTGGCCTAAAATTAATAACTTGAACAATGGAAGTGCCCTGTTCGTAAGAGATTGCAATCCATGATGAAATGGTGGACACAAGAGGTTGCAATGCTTCTTCTGTACAATGGTTCAGCCATATTTCCATATTTTAAATAGGGTAGTAAGTATTCCTAAAACTGAGGCAGTTACCAGCCTGTGTGTGTGTGTGTGTGTGTGTGTGTATATATGCATGCATGCATGCATGCATGCATTGAGGTGTATGGGGATCTGGTTCTGAAGGAGAGTGTAGGAACAGGATAAGTGAGGAAGAGTTATGTGTTATTCTTCTGTAAAGAGAGATGTTTTAGGGAATACTTAAAATTGTGGGTGAGGATTAACCTGATTGTCAGGGTAGAGCATTCCAGGGACCTGGTACAGCTCAGGAAAAGTGTAGATCAGATTATGAAGTTCAGACTATGCCGAAACCTAGTCTGAGGTCATTAGCAGAATGGACAGTACAGGAAGGGTAGTGATATAGGGTGGTGCAGCACTGTGGAGAGCTTTATGGATGAGAGTGAGGAGTTATATTCTATATTGGACGGGCAACCAATGCAGTGACTGGCATAGGGTGGAGGCATCCCTGCTGCATTCAGGATGGATTAGAGGGGAGAGAATGAAAGCTGCACTATGATTGGTTGCTATGGGCAACAAAGACCATTTTACTGATAAACAATCTCACTACAGAAGGGGGGACTGGCCAACCAGACTTTGGAAAGTTGAGGGCAAAAATGTGGAACAGGAAAGTCTTTCTCCTCTTGAAGACATCCTGCTTCCTCCATTGCATATTCAATTAGGACTTCTGAAACAGTTTGTCAAGGCAATGGATAAAAATTGGTGGAGGACTTGCCTATCTCAAGACCAAATTTACGCATCTTTCAGACACTTTGTATGTTGTTCAGACACGTATTTTTTTAATGCCGAACATTTTATCCAGCTTCTAATCTTCCGTAACTTTTTCATAGAATTGAATATTTCTGTTTGTCAGTTTTTATGCCGACAGTTTGGACCCGCTCTCACTTTTGAGACGTTCTTTGTTGCTACTGGCCTTCACTTTAATAAATGAAATGTCCTTTTTCGACAGGTCACCTTGTGCTGTGACATGGGCTGGCCATCCCGCCTGGCACATATCTTGGTTGGAGCGCTCTGTCTGTCCGGGACACTGGCTGCCGTAGTCCTCTCCGAAGGAAAACTGACTCACTTTATACGTAGTCACTTCCTGTCCACAAAACCAAAGAAGAAAGTGTAAGGGAGGCGGTGCGGAGCTCCTACCAGGCTTATGTATCCTCTTCTGTGTGCATGGTACTCTGCAACGACTGAGATGACCCCAAGGTGGTGGAATATATGGCTACATGAGTCATCTGAATCTCATGACTGACTGTCCTTAAATACTGATAGGGCACTTATTACATAAAAAGGCTGCCTCTGTTATTTGTAGCCTGTCATTCAAATCAGAAAATGACTACAAATATAGCCTGATAGGTGCTTGCAGGTCATCTCTTGGCTGTTCAGAGAATATCCAGTATCTGCCCTTCGGACCAGGAACAAATTGCACTAAGACATTGGGTTGGTTTGGACATGCAGTATATGTGCTACAGCGCTGGGTAGTTGTCTAGCATCAGTTGACCTACTGTATTGGCATGGACATGTAAAGGGTGATGGGTCACCACATACTGGGGTCGTAGCAGCAAGGTGGAAGGTGTATTATATTGTAATCTTATTATGTAATATAGTAAATTCTGTACTTAAAATGTAAATTGATTTTTATACATCTTACAGTTTTATTAATATGAGACTCAGAGGTGAAAGGGCGCAGTACTCAGGAGAGCCACAAGTTTTCTCATGCTATTGTTTGGACCTGATGGCATTGGTAAAGCAAGTAATTTATGTCTGGTGATTATCGCCTAGAAGGAAGGGGCTTTAGTCCCTTCAGCTTTTTTTTTTTCCTTCTAAAATCTGTCTCTCCCAATCCAACTCTAAGGGTATGTTGACACGGGTGGAGACTTACGCTTGGGACGGGTAACCTCTCATGCCATAGAGTTTTGGGAGCGAGACCTTTCAGTCCACCACCATAACATCTGGAAGAATCCTTGGAAGAGCAGAGGGCAACCAAACAGCAGCAACCTCCTCCAACCTGTCTTATGGAAAGGAGACAGGAACTGTGGAGGTGAAGGGTGATCCCGCTTTTAAGAAGATCTGGGAGGTTCCCATTTATTGTCTGGATGGGAGGTGGTCTCTCACTGGTGCTGTTATGGGCATAAGGGAAATGTTGCTTTCGCCCTTGTGAATGAAGCCTTAGTTGAGCTTGGCACCATTTAGTAAAAAGCTGAAGCACCACAGGACCCTTATTCTAAGCATCATTGGGGTCTCAGCAGCTTTAAAACCCACTAAACGTTGATGTACGTTATCAATATGTTTGCAATGTGTGCAGTGGGAAAACCCTTTAGACTACTGCATATGTGGCAGATTATGGTGCAGATCCGCTTCAGAACCCACAGCATAATTTAGTGCAGAATTTGATATGTTTTTTGCTGAGGGTCCGCATCAGATTTTACCCTTTCAGTTCAAGGGGTGAATTCTGCTGTGGAATCGCACCAAATCTGCACCAATAGTGTTGATTTTTGACACAGATTCTGCTGCAGAAAATCTGTGCCAATTCCAACGTGTGAACGTACCCTTAAGGTTGCAAACGGCACTTTTGACTCAGATCTGATACAGAATCCTGGATGAAATGGTACAGCATGCAACAGTAGTTCATCCTGGAAAATGCCAGAAGTTGGACGAACCCTGTAATAGTCAGTGGGGTCCATCTGGCAGCATTTGCTTCCATCATAGGATGGATCTATCCATGGCTGGCATTATGATTTCCTATTCACATCAAATCTTTACACTAAAGGGAATCTGTCAGCTTCTACACGTGCGGTCTCATAGGAGCTGAAATGCTGGATCTGGGGATGTGACTCTTATACTTACCCGCTGGGTGTTCCTGTCCACTCTATAGCCTTGGCTGCGTGCATCCCACAGACTACATAGGTGCTCACATACCATGACCGATCCAGTATGCATGCTGCTACATGGGATTTTATGCCGGATCTGTGCTGGATGGGTCTGATGCGGATGTGAACAGAGCCTTATATGATTTTTAAGATGTAGAAAAATAAAAGGTGTGATGAAGACACAAAGCAAATCTCTGAAATACTGTAAAGAAGATACAGTAGGAAAAAAAATACAAAATTGAAACCTTTAAATAGTTTAAACAGTGATTTAAAACAGTTGTCAGCTAGCGGACAACATCCTTCCCATAGAGCTGACTGTAATAAAAAATTTAACTGAGGAGTACTTGCCTCTCCGCCACCGCCAGGATCCAGCACTGTAGCCCTGCCGCGGTGTTGTAGCCAATCATCCAGCAAGATGTCTTTATTCCTATGAGGAATAAAGACACCTCTTGCTGGATGTTCATACACCATGTATGCTGCCTGTCTATGATATACCTATGATACCTGTCTTTAGTAATCTGTGGTGAGTGCGGCTGACAAAAATATTTTCTTTGGACTGTTGTAGCCAATCAGAGACTGTAGCGCCACGTCCCCAGACTCCTGGCATCAGGTCAGCTTATTTTACTGCAATCAGCCCTATAGAAAGAATTTTATCCAGTAACCAGACAACCATTTTGATTTTTTTTAAATAAAAAGTATTTTTCCTATTTGGGTATTTTTTTGCATTTAATAGCTATCCTGGTATATTTCAGTTTTTTATGCTATCCACTAATCATTATGTTGTATCTATTCCATGGAATAAGTGATGGCAATACCAGATCTGTGTGTGTTATTTGTCATGTTACAGACAGTTAATAAATTTATTTTTTAAAACTGTTTATTGTATCTTTTAAACAAACAACTTTTTTGGTATGTTTAGTTACAAATGAAAATGTAAGGCTACATGCGGGATCTGACTCTGGTCAACCAGCTGGTGACCCCTGCTTACCTATCCACAGTATTTTGTTCTGTACTGCAGATGTGCCGGACAGTGCACATGTGCAATACAGATTTGATCGCACCGTCGCTAGGCGATGATGTGGATCCCGCGGCCTTTTGGAGAACAGTCGCGGAACGGACTGCTACTATCGACTTTAATGGAAGCTATCTGTGCATAGCCCGCACAAAAATAGAGCATGCTGCGATATTTACCTCACGAGCGGAAAATCACAATTGATTTCTGCTCGTGGGCAGGAAGAAGCGTTTTTCCATAACGTGCTACAGCAGGTATTTGCTGTGGAATCTGGAGGCAGATGCCCGCTCCGGATTCCGCAATGCAAATCCGGCCGTGTGCATTCGACCTTAATGTCTCCCCACCTCTGCTTCTCCTCCCAACTTATATATGCTGTTTCAAGAGCAACATAGAGCGATATATAAAGCTGCATACTCACCGCTCCTTTCCCTTAGGCTGCTTTCACATGGGCTACAGAATCACGTGATTTTCTGGCAATGCAACAGCGCTACAAAACGCATTAGAAACTCCTATTGGGTTTTGCAATTAAAAAAGCGTGCAATTTCATCGCGGGCGGCAGCAATGCGAAATTTAGCTGCCAAAGAAGGCAACTAAATAAATTGAATGAGGGGACTGGAATACCCAGAGAGGCTATCAAAATTAGGATTATTCACCCTGGAAAAAGGCGGCTAAGGGGCGATCAAATAACTATGTATAAATACATTAGGGGACAATACAAGGATCTCTCCCATGATCTGTTTATACTTAGGACTGCGACGGCAACAAGAGGGCATCCTCTACGTCTAGGGAAAAGAAGGTTTCATCGCCAACACAGAAAAGGGTTCTTTACTGTAAGAGCAGTGAAACTGTGGAACTCTCTGCCTGAGGACGTGGTGATGGCAAAATCCATAGAGCGGTTTAAGAGGGGACTAGATGTCTTTCTTGAGCGGAAGGATATTACAGGATATAGACATTAGGTGACCAGCGGGTTGTTGTTCCGGGTCTTACAGTCAGGTAGGAACTATCAAAGGTTGATCCAGGGATTATTCTGCCTCTTGGGTTTTTTTTGCCTTCCTCTGGATCAACAAGGAGGTTTACACCAAGCATCCACCCCCCTCATTATCAGGAGGCAGTATGACTGGTTGTTATATCGGTGTCCTGCACAGGTGTTATTTGCTCCTCCATTTGGAAGTCAGCTACCTGCATGATGAGAGGAGGATGCATCTATATGCACTCCTCAGTCAGTAAGTAACGGCCATTTTCTGTGATTGTTTTTAATTCTTGATTTCCCCTTCTGTTATGCATTTATATTAGTGTAGGGACCCACTACAACGCAAGGAACGTGAAGTGGTTAGTGGGCTCATGTATCTTGGCCAACATCCAACCAATGCCTTGCATTTATTATCTATCATTCACATGCAGTGTGGCTTTAAGACTCCAGGGGGAGCCCAGGGTGGCAGTACCAATGTGGTTCACTGATGGATATGCAGGACAACCCGCCGAATTATCATGGCGTCATTAATAGGTTGCTGGTCTGCATGGTGAACTACATATATCAGGATGGTCTGGCACCCTGTATCCACTATGTGTGGGAGTGTACACCAAGCATCCACCCCCCTCATTATCAGGAGGCAGTGTGAGTGGTTGTTATTATCGGTGTCTTGCACAGGTGTTATTGGCTCCTCCATTTGGTAGTCAGCTACCTGCATGGTGAGAAGAGGATGCATCTATATGCACTCCTCAGTCAATAAGTAACGGCCATTTTTCTGTGATTGTTTTTAATTCTTGATTTCCCCTTCTGTGATGCTAACATACTATGTTATTCTCAAGGAAAAATATTGCTGATGCTACAAAATTGCAGGAACAAAGCTGCGATATTGTCAATATCACTGTTGCCTATGTGAAAGAGGCCTTACTGCAGATGAGAGATCTGACATGAACTCTTCCTCCACATTCTAGACCGATACGTGTTGTCTTGGTGTTGGCAGGGAGCCACTTTGGAGGCAGTGGGGCTGTCGCATGCATTCTCTGTGGAACATAAAGATGCAACAAATTTTAGCTAGATTGTGATAAAATGGTGCAGAAAGTTATCTTAACACAAAACCCCAATGTAAAGTAATTCAAATTGTTAAGATAACCACCCTGACAGCACAGCACACCGTAATATCATGTCGCATTAACAGTCAAGCTAAAGAAAACATCTGCAGTAGGCCAAATGTTCATCATTTACACTATGCGATCACTGCATTAGGGACACCTATTTAATAACTGGTTACTAGAGATGAGCGAACGTACTCGTCCGAGCTTGATATTCGTGCGAATATTAGGGTGTTCGGGATGCTCGTTACTCGTAACGAGTACCACGCGGTGTTCCGGTTACTTTCAGTTTCCTCTCTGAGACGTTAGCGCGCTTTTCTGGCCAATTGAAAGACAGGGAAGGCATTACAACTTCCCCCTGTGACGTTCAAGCCCTATACCACCCCCCTGCTGTGAGTGGCTGGGGCGATCAGATGTCACCCGAGTATAAAAATCGCCCCTCCCGCGGCTCGCCTCAGATGCCTTGTGAGTTAGCTGAGGGACAGTGGTATCGTGCTGGAGCTGCTGTAGGGAGAGCGTTAGGAGTTAGTGTAGGCTTCAAGAACCTCAACGGTTCTTCTCAGGGCCACATCTAATAGTGTGCAGTACTGTGTTAGCACTGTATTTTTTATTTTTTTTTCAAAATTGGATCTGCAGAGCATTGCGCCCTGCAATAGGGACAGAAGTGGTGGTTAGGCAGGGAGAGTGTTAGCAGTGAGTGTAGGCTTCAAGAACCCCAACGGTCCTTTCTAGGGCCACATCTATCCGTGTGCAGTACTGTCCAGGCTGCTGTTAGCAGTGTTGCATTTTTTTTTTTTTCTCAAAACCGGCTGTGCAGACCATTGCACCCGGCATTAATACTACAGGGATAGAATTGTGTAGGCAGGGCCAGAAGACATACATTATTCATTGAATAGACGCAGTGTGGCTTGTCCTTTGAAAAACAAGGGAAAAAATTCTATTTCGCCTGCCTCTGACAGTCCTCAGGGCTCTGGGTACGTGTGTGCTGCGTGCAGAACGTTAAAAAAAATCAGACGCAGCCAGCTATGTTTTACTGCAGGCTTGCGCCAATTTTTTTCCTGCATGGGAAATCCCTGATCTGCTGTAGCGAATAACTTTGCATCACTGCAGTTCTGTGACACATTGGCAGGGCCACAACACAGTTATTAAACTTAGTAGTATTCATTGAATACACGCAGTGTGGCTTGTCCTTTGAAAAACAAGGGAAAAAATTCTATTTTGGCTGCAGGCTTGCGCCAATTTCTTTCCTGGCTTGGAAATCACTGGTAATACAGCATGCTGAGGGGTAGGGGTAGGCCTAGAGGACGTGGACGCGGCCGAGGACGCGTAGGCCCAAGTGAGGGTGTGGGCACAGGCCGAGCTCCTGATCCAGGTGTGTCGCAGCCGACTGCTGCGCGATTAGGAGAGAGGCACGTTTCTGGCGTCCCCACATTCATCGCCCAATTAATGGGTCCACGCGGGAGACCTTTATTAGAAAATGAGCAGTGTGAGCAGGTCCTGTCGTGGATGGCAGAAAGTGCTTCGAGCAAGCTATCATCCACCCAGAGTTCTGCGCCGTCCAGTGCTGCAAATCCGAATCCTCTGTCTGCTGCTCCTCCTTCCTCCCAGCCTCCTCACTCCACTACAATGACACATGCTCAGGAGCGGGAAGACTCCCAGGAACTGTTCTCGGGCCCCTGCTCAGATTGGGCAGCAGTGGTTCCTCTCCCACCAGAGGAGTTTATCGTCACTGATGCACAACCATTGGAAAATTCCCGGGGTCCGGGGGATGAGGCTGGGGACTTCCGGCAACTGTCTCAAGACCTTTCAGTGGGTGAGGAGGACGATGACAATGAGACACAGTTGTCTTGCAGTGAGGTAGTAGTAAGGGCAGTATGTCCGAGGGAGGAGCGCACAGAGGATTCGGAGGAAGAGCAGCAGGACGATGAGGTGACTGACCCCACCTGGTGTGCAATGCCTACTCAGGACAGGTCTTCAGAGGGGCAGGCAAGGGCAGCAGCAGGGCAGGTTGCAAGAGGCAGTGCGGTGGCCAGGGGTGGAGGCAGGGCCAGACCGAATAATCCACCAACTGTTTCCCAAAGCGCACCCTCGCGCCATGCCACCCTGCAGAGGCCGAGGTGCTCTAAGGTCTGGCAGTTTTTCACAGAGACGCCTGACGACCGACGAACAGTGGTGTGCAACCTTTGTCGCGCCAAGATCAGCCGGGGAGCCACCACCAACAGCCTTACCACCACCAGCATGCGCAGACATATGATGGCCAAGCACCCCACAAGGTGGGACGAAGGCCGTTCACCGCCTCCGGTTTGCACTGCTGCCTCTCCCCCTGTGCCCCAACCTGCCACTGAGATCCAACCCCCCTCTCAGGACACAGGCACTACCGTCTCCTGGCCTGCACCCACACCCTCACCTCCGCTGTCCTCGGCCCCATCCACCAATGTCTCGCACCGCACAGTCCAGCCGTCGCTAGCGCAAGTGTTGGAGCGCAAGCGCAAGTACGCTGCCACGCACCCGCACGCTCAATCGTTAACCGTCCACATAGCCAAATTTATCAGCCTTGAGATGCTGCCGTATAGGGTTGTGGAAACGGAGGCTTTCAAAGCTATGATGGCGGCGGCGGCCCCGCGCTACTCAGTTCCCAGTCGCCACTACTTTTCCCGATGTGCCGTCCCAGCCCTGCACGACCACGTCTCCCACAACATTGTACGCGCCCTCACCAATGCGGTTAGTGGCAAGGTCCACTTAACTACGGACACGTGGACAAGCACAGGCGGGCAGGGCCACTACATCTCCCTGACGGCACATTGGGTGAATTTAGTGGAGGCTGGGACAGAGTCAGAGCCTGGGACCGCTCACGTCCTACCCACCCCCAGAATTGCGGGCCCCAGCTCGGTGGTGGTATGTTCGGCGGTGTATGCTTCCTCCACTAAACCACCCTCCTCCTCCTCCTCAACCTCTGTCTCGCAATCTAGATGTGTCAGCAGCAGCATGTCGCCAGCAGTCGGTGTCGCGCGGCGTGGCAGCACAGCGGTGGGCAAGCGTCAGCAGGCCGTGCTGAAACTACTCAGCTTAGGAGATAGGAGGCACACGGCCCACGAACTGCTGCAGGGTCTGACAGAGCAGACCGACCGTTGGCTTGCGCCGCTGAGCCTCCAACCGGGCATGGTCGTGTGTGACAACGGCCGTAACCTGGTGGCGGCTCTGCAGCTCGGCAGCCTCACGCACGTGCCATGCCTGGCCCACGTCTTTAATTTGGTGGTTCAGCGCTTTCTGAAAAGCTACCCACGCTTGTCAGACCTGCTCGTAAAAGTGCGCCGGTTCTGCGCACATTTCAGCAAGTCCCACACGGACGCTGCCACCCTGCGCACCCTGCAACATCGGTTTAATCTGCCAGTGCACCGACTGCTGTGCGACGTGCCCACACGGTGGAACTCTACGCTCCACATGTTGGCTAGGCTCTATGAGCAGCGTAGAGCTATAGTGGAATACCAACTCCAACATGGGCGGCGCAGTGGGAGTCAGCCTCCTCAATTCTTTTCAGAAGAGTGGGCCTGGTTGGCAGACATCTGCCAGGTCCTTCGAAACTTTGAGCAGTCTACCCAGGTGGTGAGCGGCGATGCTGCAATCATTAGCGTCACCATTCCTCTGCTATGCATCTTGAGAAGTTCCCTGCAAAGCATAAAGGCAGCTGCTTTGCGCTCGGAAACAGAGCCGTGGGAAGACAGTATGTCGCTGGATAGTCAGAGCACCCTCCTGTCTATATCTCAGCACGTTCAGGAGGAGGAGGAGGAGCATGAGGAGGATGAGGAGGAGGGGGAAGAGACAGCTTGGCCCACTGCTGACGGTACCCATGGTGCTTGCCTGTCATCATTTCAGCGTGTATGGCCTGAGGAGGAGGAGGAGGAGGATCCTGAAAGTGATCTTCCTAGTGCGGACAGCCATGTGTTGCGTACAGGTACCCTGGCACACATGGCTGACTTCATGTTAGGATGCCTTTCTCGTGACCCTCGCGTTACACGCATTCTGGCCACTACGGATTACTGGGTGTACACACTGCTCAACCCACGCTATAAGGAGAACTTTCCCACTCTCATTCCCGAAGAGGAAAGGGGTTCCAGAGTGTTGCTATACCACAGGACCCTGGCGGACAAGCTGATGGTAAAATTCCCATCCGACAGCGCTAGTGGCAGAAGGCGCAGTTCCGAGGGCCAGGTAGCAGGGGAGTTGCGGAGATCGAGCAGCATGTACAGCCCAGGCAGTGCAACAGTCTTTAAGGGCCTGGACAGCTTTATGGCTCCCCAGCAAGACTGTGTCACTGCTCCCCAGTCAAGGCTGAGTCGGCGGGAGCACTGTAAAAGGATGGTGAGGGAGTACGTAGCCGATCGCACGACCGTCCTCCGTGACGCCTCTGCCACCTACAACTACTGGGTGTCGAAGCTGGACACGTGGCCTGAACTAGTGCTGTATGCCCTGGAGGTGCTTGCTTGTCCTGCGGCTAGCGTCTTGTCGGAAAGGGTGTTTAGTGCGGCTGGGGGAATCATCACAGATAAGCGTACCCGCCTGTCAACCGACAGTGCCGACAGGCTAACACTCATCAAGAT
Organism: Eleutherodactylus coqui; assembly: GCF_035609145.1. Taxonomy (NCBI): domain Eukaryota; kingdom Metazoa; phylum Chordata; class Amphibia; order Anura; family Eleutherodactylidae; genus Eleutherodactylus; species Eleutherodactylus coqui. Next base: position 147,396,571 of record NC_089839.1, read on the forward strand.
GAACAAAGCCTGGATTTCCCCAGACTTCTCTTCTCCACCAGCGGACAGCAGCGATACGTAAGCAATACGTAGGCTGCACCCGCGGATGGAAGCATCGTTCTCTCTCACCATCCAAAACGGGGACATTTCTGCTTCATCAATCTGTGTCTAATATTCCTCCTCCTCCTCCTGCTCCTCCTCCTGAAACCTCACGTAATCACGCTGAACGGGCAATTTTTCTTAGGGCCACAAGGCTCACTCATCTAATTTTTCTAAACAATTTTTATATGTTTCAATGCTCTTAAAAGCGTTGAAACTTTAACTTGAACCAATTTTTAGTTAAACTGCGCTGCCTCCAGGCCTAGTTACCACTTAAGCCACATTAACCAAAGCGATTAATGGGTTTCACCTGCCATCTTGGTTGGGCATGGCCAAATTTTACTGAGGTACATTAGTACTGTTGGTACACCAATGTTTTGGGGCCCTCACCTACAGTGTAATCATAGCAATTTGTATGTTCTTCGCCTGCACTCATGGTACAGAAGTGTGTGTGGGGTTGGCCTACACTTTAGCTACATAAATGTAACTTGGGCCTTGGCTATACTGCAGCTACTGAAATGGAACTAAGACTGCGCTCCCACTATACTGCTGCTTCGGAATTGTTCCTGGGGCCTGTGTAGGCTGCTACAATGACTTAAATGGAACTAAGACTATGCTCCTCCTATACTGCTGCTTCGGAATTGTTCCTGGGGCCTGTGTAGGCTGCTACTATTACTGAAATGGAACGAAGACTGCGCTCCCACTATACTGCTGCTTCGGAATTGTTACTGGGGCCTGTGTAGGCTGCTACTATTACTGAAATGGAACTAAGACTGTGCTCCCCCTATAATGCTGCTAGTGATATGTTAGTGGGGCCTGTCGCTAATGCTACGGCTGAAATGTTACTAATTCTGGGCTCTGCCTATACCGCTGCTAATGGTATGTCTCTGGGGTGTGGAAACAGAGGCTTCCCAAAGACATGATGGCGGCGAGGCCATTTCCCACCAACGCTGTTACTGTTAAGGTGCATATAACCACGGACACGTGGAGAGGACACGTAGTGCCTCCAAAACATCCCCCACCACGGCCCACTTAATCCTGGCCACATTCCGAAAACCAACAAAATAAAACCGCGCTACTAGGTCCGCAGTCACCACCACATTACCACCAACGCAGTTACTGTTAAGGTACATATTACCAGTCAGACTGGGGCATGCAGTGTTGGCCGGAGCCCACCTGCATTAAGCATGACATTACTACCTCAGTTGTGTTGGGCAATGCAATGGGATATTTCTATGTACCGCCGGTGGCTTCCTGGCACCCACCCATGCTGTGGGTCCACAGGGAATTATAAATGCATCTGTTTCCACTTGTAAAGAACCCCAGTCTGACTGGGGCATGCAGTGTGGGCCGAAGCCCACCTGCATTAAGCACGACATTACTACCTCAGCTGTGTTGGGCAATGCAATGGGATATTTTTGTGTATCGCCGGTGGGTTCCAGGGAGCCACCCATGCTGTCGGTCGACAGGGACTTCACAATAGGGAGTTGTACCTGCCTGTGTCTATGAATTAAAAAGCCCGGTCTGACTGGGGCATGCAGAGACACCTTGACAGAATGAATAGTGTGTGGCACATAGGTTCCCCATTGCTATGCCCACGTGTGCAGCTCCTGATGGCGGTGGCACAGGATTCTATTTCTCATTGCTTCTGTACAGCATTGTGGGCTATCGCCCCGCCCCTTTTAAAGAGGGTCGCTGCCTAGCCGTGCCAACCCTCTGCAGTGTGTGCCTGCGGTTCCTCCTCATGGCAGACGCACTTCTAAATAGACATGAGGGTGGTGTGGCATGAGGGCAGCTGAAGGCTGTGCAGGGACACTTTGGTGTGCGCTGTGGGGGGGAGGGGGGGCGGTTGGGCAGCATGTAACCCAGGAGAAGTGGCAGTGGAGTGTCATGCAGGCAGTGATTGTGCTTTGTTGGAGGTAGTGTGGTGCTTAGCAAAGGTATGCCATGCTAATGAGGGCTTTTCAGAAGTAAAAGTTGTTGGGAGGGGGGGGGCACTCTTGCCGCTATTGTGGCTTAATAGTGGGACCTGTGAACTTGAGATGCAGCCCAACATGTAGCCCCTCGCCTGCCCTATCCGTTGCTGTGTCGTTCCCATCACTTTCTTGAATTGCCCAGATTTTCACACAAGGAAACCTTAGCGAGCATCGGCGAAATACAAAAATGCTCGGGTAGCCCATTGACTTCAATGGGGTTCGTTACTCGAAACGAACCCTCGAGCATCGCGAAACGAGCACCCGAGCATTTTGGTCCTCGCTCATCTCTACTGGTTACTCCACCTTTTTGGATGATCATGGCTTGCAGATGTCAGGGAACAGATTCCACAAGGTGGCAAATATCCATATATAATCGACCCATCCATGCCTGCCGTAACACCTCTGTCAGTTGTTTCACATTTTGTGGATGTGTGGAAGCAAATCTCTGCTTTCCTGCATATCTCAAACATGCTTAATGGGGTTATAGTCTGGTGACTTTGGGGGGAGCTAAGCCATTGTGGAGAATTGTGTTCCTCCAACCACTTCCTAGTGATCTGAATTTGATGACATGGAGTGTTCTTTTGAAAGCTGGCACTGTGGTTGGAAGACTTTCTGAAGATAAGGGTCCAGATGGTCCGCTAATGGGACCCATAGAAATTACCATTCAAGAATTGCAGTTTGCTGACCAACTGTCCTAGGTCATGCCAGGGAAATAATACCATGATGCCACCACCTGTTGAATCCCAACACTGCATCCATTGCAGGAGCCGGCTGTGAGTGATAGCTGGCCGTCTGCTGTAACAGCAGGGATCAATGACTCCATACACTGGTATCCTGGCCTGCCATGGCCTGTGATCGCTATTGTGAGCGATTAATACATTGCAGTATCATAGCAATCAGAGCTTTTATGGTTCAAGTCCTCTACAGGGACATAAAACGCACAAAACAAAAAACCTTTTTTGCGCAGAAGACTGTGTTAAATATGTTGACTGTACTATAAATGCCCTCAGAACTAGGGCAAACAAACCTCACTCCATATCAAATGGTTTCTTCTATCGCCGTGTCTCCCCACACTTTTTAAACCATCACCTCTTTGATGCACCTGACCCCACTTGCAAAAATCCCCAAAGGTAACTTCTCTAAACTACGCATGAGATGTTTTGAATCTCTCGCTTAAATGAGTTACTTGAACATGTATAATCCCTTTTTCCGCCCATTTCCTGATTAACGGTCTCTCTGCTGATTCTTACTCATAGCCAACACCCTTCTATCACATTCTCAGGACCTTTTTCCAAATGGCTACTTCTATTTCCAATTTTTTTCATTCTGTATTCCATATCTTCACCTGTTGTGTTTTATATCATACACTTTAAATTGCAAATCCCTCATGTGGCTATGAATGCCACCCTTCTCTAGAGGAGTCTGAATCCCACATTACGTTTTTTGGTTTACTTTTATTTACTTTTCAGTTTGATAACCTATGTTTAACTTATTCTCGTTTGATTACTTTTATGTAACTTTTATGAATTTATATATGATTTTGTTTTATTAGAGTGACATCTGAATATTTTTGTCTGTATATGTATGTAATGTATCTATGTGTATAATCTATTGTAAAATGTTTTTTTTTTCTCTGTACATGGACACACATAAACATTGTGGCCCACCTATAGCAATTTACTATTGTAAAGGCAAGAAGCCTTTACATAAAATGTCATTCTTGTCAACATGACTACGATCATTTCCAATCTGATGGAGCATGTGCACAAATTTACGGTTGCATGGCATGCATGACGGTGCGTGATGTGCGTATGCTTCCAACAGCCCTATCGTTCTCATGTTTGAACGCCTGCAAGCCTGCTGGCGCTTAAACTTCCAGTTGCATTTTGGAGCAAGCACACAAACTGACGGTCATTAGTTCTATTCATGTCCACTGGTGACATGTTTCATTCCACTAAGTGTTGTGCTGGAGAAAGGCTAGTCGTCTCCCCCCCCCCCCCCCCCCCATGTCTCCTCTGTAATGCGTTGCGCTATCCTATACTGGTTTGCACCTTCTTCACTCTCTGAATTGTTGAATTTATCCATACCCTTCAAACCCCTGCCTGGACAACACTGGGGTATTTTCAAAGCTAACGTGGACAGCTGTGGATTTCAAACTCCTTACCCAAGTAAGGCCGTCTGCACATGGATGGGTCGGATTCCGCATGCGGGGTCCCGCAGCGGAATCTGACTCTGCCCCGCTGGTGACGACAGCATACCTGTCCGTACCTGTCTTCTTTATCTGTGCTGCGTATGGACGGACCATAGCATATGCGCAGTACAGATTTTGCCATGCCGTCGTTAGGCGATAACGCAGATCCCGCGGTTTTTCACAACGATTGCGGAAGGGCCTCAGGTCAGCCGGCTTTCATAGACTTCAACAGAAGCCGTCCGCACATATTCCCCCTAGAAATAGAGCATGCTGTGATTTTTCCCACTGCAAGTGGAAAATTGCAATTGATTTCTGCTCGTGTACAGGAAAAATCGCTTTTCCATTGCATGCTATGGGCAGTATTTGCTGCGGAATCCGGAGGGGGAAGCCGCCATTGTGCAGGTGGCCTAAGTGTCTTTAATATTTTCTTCTATAACCCACTTCTATGCCTGGAACACTCAGATTTTGCCAATAGCCTTTCCAGTCTTGGTGACCAAGGTACTGGTGTGTCCTGGTTTCCCCTTGACACACTCCCTCCTCATCTTTATGGATGCCATTTGGGAATAGGTAGTACAGTGGAAGCAAATCAGGACCAGCGGAGTGGTGGCCTACCTATTGACAGGCAGTCTGCATTAGGTGAGTCCTGTTTCTACATTGATCTGCACCAATTATCTCTATTTTCGGGGTGCTTTCCAAAGGTGTATTTACACACACAGATGATCGCTCGAAATTTGTCCGAAACTGACAGTTTTGAGCGTTCATTTTACATAGGTATTAATGGGCTAAATCCACCCTTTAGTACTTCATTGCATGTATTTAGAGAACAGTACATGGTCTGTTCTCTAAATACATCGCTATTGTTAACAGCTGCTGTCCCACTGGAGAACATCTGTTAAAGAATGTTATCAGTGCTGCCCCTGGAGAACTCAGTGCGCTGTCCCTCTTATCAGGGAGGAGGATTTCATGCTAACCTGAGGTCAGCGATGGATGATAAGTGCACGATGGGCACACATTTACACACAACGATTATCGCTCAAAAGAGGGCTTTTAAGCAAACTTTGAGCAATAATTGTTGTGTGTAAAAGGGCCTGAACTCTTCTTGTAGCTGCATGTACCTCTGGTTTTATACAAATTCAGGTGTCATAAAGACGTCAGTTTTCAACAATTGGAATCTGTGAGCTTGGACAATGTCAACTTTTAGGTTGGAGATAACTGAGCTAAATCATTGAACAGCCATAGGGAAGATTACTGGGGCGCCTCATTATAGCAATCGTGTCAGAATGGTTTGGAGGTAAACTGTAAATGGTGTGATACTTGTTTTCTATGACGACACACCACTTCTTTATGGAATCCATTGGATGATCACCAAAATAAGAACTGTACATAAAGTATCCATACGAGGCGTACGTCTATAGAATAATAGAAGTACAGTCTAGCACCCAATTCTGACAATCTCTATGATACAATCTCCGTTTTCTCTACTGCCCTTGACTGCCATCCTCTCCTTGCATTCAGCTGCAGACAATTCCTTCACACCAAGTTTACAGAGTAATTAAACACTTTCTCACATCTAGCTTGTGGGAAGACCAAACTTGCTTAGTGTGACCTAGTTGTTGTACTTGCCTGCACTGTTCAGCTATCGTTCCATATGTATTATCTCATTTCCATTCTGAACCAACTTACGAATGGTAAATAAGGACACTTGGTAAGCCGTAGACTAAGGGCTTATTCACATCGATGTAGTTGTACATGCATTTACACAGGGAGAATTTGCGTGCACAATATGCAGAAAATAGAACCCATGATTTACAATGAGTTAGTTGACATGCATGTATTTTGCAGGAGCGTTTTGTTATCGCAAAAACTACCCCCCCCCCCCCCCCAAAAAAAACAACCAAAACAGCATGCTGTATTTTCCTGCATATTTGCACACAAAAATAGCATATATTGAACTAATTAACTGAATTGCCCATTTAAATGTATGGGAGATAGTTGTGGTTTTTTGCTCGCACAAATGCACATGATTTGCAAAAAGTAAAGTAAAACACACGCTTTGAAAATACGCAACGCCCATGTCAAAAAGAGTTGCGTGAATGCACACATAAATACTCATGCTCGTATGAATTCAGTCTAATGGTATAAACAAACACAAATCCTGACATGCCTGGTTTAGGCCGCTTTCACACGGGCAAGAAAATTGCGTAAGATTTGTCCGATGTGAGACACACAAATATGAACCCCATTCTTTTGAATGGTGTTATACACGTGACTTTCAGAATATTCTAGCCACACATCTCCCATTGTTTCTAATGGGGCCGGCAGCAGCATCGCCCCATGTGCTAGGTGCAGCTGCTGCAAGGTTCCCCATTGAAAACAAAGTGAGAAATTCTGTAAAGTGATACAAAGCGGGTCTGTTACGCCTCTCATCTGCAGGCAATTTACACGTTGGCGAGCGCGATATCAGACCATGATATTGTGCTCGCCCGTGTGAAGTTAACCTTAGGCTGTCTTCACATCTGTGTTGGAAAATCTGGTCAGGGGTTCCACGGAGATCCGGCACAAAATGCCAGAAGAAATGAATCCGGGGATGCCCCTTTCCCACTTCAAAATTTTGCTATTGGAGCCCGACTTTTTTAGTTACACTCCTATAACGGGTCCTCTTTAAAAGACAGTAATAAAAAAAAAATCAGTGAAAGCAGATGTGAAAAAAAAATAGCCCAATATGTCATGGAAAAAAAATGTAGTAAAAATTATTTTGGTAGCTGAATATAATAAAAAAAGGGCCATAAAACCACCTCATGGGTAAAATCCCTAAAAAGTGTCAGGTCCTTTTGGCCCAAAACACCCTGGTGATCAAGGGGGTTAAAGTGTTGTGTTGGCAAGAAGCCTGGACTGTTTGATGTAAGCGCTCACCGGTCACCTGCAGGCAATCTGTTTCACCCCTACAATAGGAGCCACTTCACGCAGCACCCACCGACCCTTTAGTGCCCTTTAGACAGTAACATCAGTAATGTTTGTGAAATCCCCTTTTCCACCAACATCTACCATCTGGTACAGTCAGGTGACTCCCATACATATTAGATAGTTGGCCAGTCCCACTAAATCAGGAGCTCCAGCCAACATTCAATGTGTATGGCAGCTTTAGAAACCTTTTCCACGGGATGATTCTTGGGCTCATAGATGAACATCTGTCTGTTTGCACAAGTTGATTATCATTTGTTTTTCATGCCTCTACAAACTGAAAATGATAAGTGTGGGGGCCCAGTACATCATCCTGGTTCCCTCCATAAATGTCATACATGTTTGTCCTATGTGGATGCACTGTGCAAGCCTGTCATATCCAGCATGTGTGTTGTACAGCTGCTGCCCTTGAGAGGTTAACTCTAATAAAATCATTCCCTGCATGTACATGTATCAGTCTGTCATGTCATGTGGTATAGGTAAGGCTGTAAATAGGAGTGCATGAGAGCAGGAAAGGAGATTCATCTTCACTGAGAGTTCCATCTTGTACCACAGAGAGTGCGAACACAGAGCCACATGAAAGCACCTTCAGCTTCCTTGTGGTGAAGTTGGAGGAGCAGAAAGACTTCCTGTAGCGACTGTATGTTGAATGAGAGTGGAGTGAGCCCCAAGCCTAAGAGAGAGCCTTTGTAAGTAATCACTTTTCCTGACGAGACCCAGTGCAGAGGTACTAATTCACACCCATGCGTCTCCAATGCAGGGTGCAAATCCTAACAGTAAGTAAAGATGCCAGAGTGTCTGTGGAGTGACCACTACACCCATCCACCTCCGGAGTGCTCGCAGTCCAGGAGTGGTACCGTACAGATAACGCAGACTGTAGGACCGGTTTCATCCTGTGTATCCTCCCTGACCTCTAGCCTTCCTTTCTTATCTACACTATGAAAAATTGTACCAGAATTGTTGTACATAATTGTTCTTGCCAAAGTTTAATTCAAGTAAAGTTTATACCGGGCCCTAACCGTTCCTGGGGACCCGAGGTATGATACACCAGTGTCAGAGTTTATTCTCAGCCGTGTGATATATCGGTGTGTGGGAACGGTGACGTCACCCGTGACAACTATTACCTCCGTCGTCCCGTTAATTGGCATTCCCTATCCTAGGAGTGTCGACGGTGGCCTGCAGTTATACTCTGGCCTTGGCTGCGTGTCAACCCTCTGGGGGAAAAGAGCCTGGCCGTGACAAGCCATCACTTAACCCTCCCAGCTCCCTATGCTTGTCAAGTGTCCAGGCTCTCCCTATGAGACATTGCATAAGCAAAGAAATTATTGTCTGCCGTTCAGTCGCTAATAAGGTTTACCCTGAACAATTATCGTTTAGATTTGCACGATCCTGCGAGAACTGGAATGATAATCATTCCATGTATAAAAAAAACCCTTTTAGGTCGGACTTACACAAACGGATCGGATTCCGCAGTGGAAGACCTGCGATCATTCGCGGACAGTAATTGCGAATGATCACGGATACGAGTGGTTTTCTGCACGGATTTATGCCATGCACAGCGTATTGTCCGCTCGGAAGAAAAATCTCTCTCCCTTCCAGGCGGCATTCCAGCTTTTCCTTTGAAGTTGCAGCGTTTCAGCCACTCATATGTTAATTGTGTATGGGCAACGGAACACTCACATCTATTGACTTCAATGGAGGCCGTCCACATGGGATTCATGCTAAAATAAAGCATGCAGCGATTTTTCTTCTGCTCACGGAATACACAATTCATATCCATCAGTGTGGACGAAAAAGAAAAATGCATGCCTTTCAATGCCCGTGTTTTATCACGGATCCCCGCACGGATGGTGAAAGCGGAATCCACAATCCAAATCCACCTGTGTGAGCCTGGCCTTAGTCACACAAAGTCAGACGTTCTGGATTGTGGCCAATGAATATCACTGGGCAGAAGAGTAGATGGTAGCGTTTGACAATAGGTATTATTAACTGGCGCTGCAAATGCCAGACTGATACCGTCCAGGAACTAAACTGTGAGCCTGGATGACAGGTGGTCAGGGCAGCCGACTCTAAAAACGGCTCTTAAAGACATTGGATGCACATCAAGTCAGGGTGAAGACGGACACCAAGTAGGACCCACACAAGCAATAAGGTGAGAAGTGTTCTGCATACTGGGTTGCTATTATTGTGCATAAGTCCCTGGAAATATAGCTCGATTTGTATTTGTGATCTCAGTTGCTTTGCTTCTCTCTATTACTGTGAGCCAAGATCTACAGCCAACATGTTAGCAGTGAGAAAGTAATAGAATTACAAAAACTGATTCATTTAATCATATCTTGTATGAATAAGCCTCTTATTACATCTGTCGCATCTTTGGCCATCTGTGAGTCACCTGCTGGAGTTTACAACAGGTAAAACCTGCTGTAGATTTCTGCTATAGCTTGCGCCATTTTCTGGCATACATTATAGTGAATTTGATGAGCCGCAGATGGACTGCCATAGATTTGACAGTGTTGGCCTGAACTAAAGATAGGCCATGAATGGTTTCACATGTGCACATAGCATTTATTGGAAAAGTGTTTTTTTGTAGCATTTTTTCTTGCATTTTTTAAATCCAAAAACATCCTGGCCAAATGTTAGCTGAAACTGTGAAATATCAGCAGCATTACAAACAATACCTTTTTATTTTTTTTCTGGTCTTTTGGTGTGCCTTTTTGGGTCCTTTGTGTTTTTTAATAACACAGCGTGATATAGGTTTATTTGCTATTGGCTTCTCTAAAAGACTTGCAATATGCCAGAAAAAATGTTTAAAAATCCTCTTGAACTTGGCTATCTCTGTCTGCCCCATTGAAGTGAATGGAGCAGAGGCGCATGTGCTTATTCTCTGCTGTCCCACTTCGGGATGCAAAGGGGCTACAATATTGGGATTGGTGAGGGTCCCAGTAGTAGGGCCCCCAGCAATCCAACAATGTTACCCCTTGCCCCCATGGATGAGGAATAACTTGCTGTTTTAAGAATACTACTTTCACCCTTTCCAATCCAATTTGTTTCCTGGTTTTCCTAGGGGGCTTACTCTTTTTCTGCCATTATACAACAGCGCTATATGCTGGCTAAAGCCAGTACTGCATGAGGTGACACATTGGATAGGCTCTGACAGCAGAGCGGCTGGCAATATACAGTAAGAGAACCTTGACGGGTGTCCTCCAACATCGGAGCTGTAGAGCCTTAGATCATTATGTCTTCAGAGGTCAGACAGTGGATTAGAAAGGGTTAATTGTATGTTTAGACACTGATAACATGTGGCTTATTGCCCCAACTTCTACAAAATAATGGCTGAATGGTGCAGTTTTTACTAACTAGCATTAAACAAAAGTATTATGTCATGATTTCCAGGAGTTGTAGCAAAAAAAGGTGACTTCTGAATATACAATGACAGAGCCCCTGTTGTTTTTGCATCCTCTGAGGGGGGTTTAACATCTGTATTGGAACCTCCGCTCGGAGAGTCTGTTGCAGATTCGGCTCAAAATACTGAAAGAAAAAGTGCTGCATGCAGCGCTTTTTCTCCCATCTAAAAGCCAGGCAGCTGGCCGGAAAGCGGACGGACCATATTAAAATCAATGGGGTCTGTTTAGTTCCGCCCTAAGAGTCCTTCGGTCAGGGGATTCTCCTTTCCTGTACCTCATGCGCAGGTATTGAGTAACACTGACTGAGTTTCGGTCACCCTTTTCCCCTGCCCGTCACAGTGCCTTGCCACCATTGTTTTCAATGTCCTCATCTCCCTTTACTGAATCAGACATATATGACATAGAATGTTTTTACACCTGCATTAAGGCGTTAAATTCTGTTTTTCTGCTTCAAAAACACAGAATTGAAAATTTCTATTTTTTTTCCTTATTGATGAAAACATACTATAAGCAAACAGACATCATTCTGTTTTATTGAAAACCTATGAGATCAATAGAAAAAAAGGGGAATGTTTAATTCCGTTTTTTCTGCTTCAAAACTGACTGAAGGCAGGTGTGAACGGGCCCATAACTACTGATTACAGGTTTGTCCCCCCCCCCCCCCCCTGATTTCATATTTCCAGCCGCTGCATGTTCTTTTTGCTTCTATTCTCCTTGTTACTTTTGCATTTCCTGTTTTCACCACTAGGGGCCAAATCAATATTTGAAATACTCTTGCAGCACAGTCATTTTAGAGATCTGGCTTCATTCAAATGTAATCTACCTCACTTTCTCCACCCTTTTCATTGTTCTCTTTTTCTATCCCCTCCGTCCCCCTTTTCTTTCCCTCTGTACTTGTGTTCCTGGTGGTTCTTTCCACTTATTCCCTAGACGTATTCACTTACTCCTAACAAATACATACATTATTGTTAATATATGGTATGATTTGCTAATGTTTTACTACAGTATATGCTAAACTATGTGACTATATGCTGTAATTTATATAATTCATGTATCAATAAAACAGAATGAAATAAGAAGACACAAGAATGAAGGTGGAATCTTTTGTTACATTCCTTTTAGAAAACGTTATCTCATCAGTGTCAGATTACTGCAGGAAATCTCTCTATCTACTAAAGCCAAGATATAAACTGCATGAAAATATTTACTAAGTGACTGATTGAAGAATGACTCCCAAGTTTTCACTCCCATTGAGTATAGTTAAAGCGACCGTCTGGTCCTGGAGAGACAGATATGGCCCCACCACTTCTCTGACTGCCTGATGTATGCTGTGCAACATGTTTGCAACAGTAGCCTAAGACAATACACTTATACTTAACCAGTCAGCAGCACCGACCAATCAGATCAGCATGTAGTGTCTTAGACTACCAATGTATACTATGCACTGTGTGTGGTTCGCCAAATATTTCTTACAGATGATAATCCCATTTCAGAAAATGTATCATCTTGCCAAATGTATTCATCTTTCCTTTGTCGCAGGTGGTGGTATGGCAACCAAATTCAGGATGTGATGCAGAAAGAGTTACAAAATTATGTAATGTTTATTTACAAACAAAGAAATGCAAGTAGAAAATAGTATATTAACAAGTAAACAATGAACTTTTACTGTAGATTCACCTGGCGCTAGCTATGCCTAACTTTGTATCCTAGAATCAACAGTACTTTATGCCACTTTGTAGTAGTAACACTTCATGGTCAATTACACTCGATAGTTAACAAGGCTGTGTCTTGTAGGAAAGCTGGTCCTAGTATTCAAGCACAATGTCTCTTTAAATAACACAGTCTATAACCCAGATTCAAGTACCTGGAATATGCATAATGTTAATGTTTGCAATATTAGCCCTTATAGCAGGCCTGCTAGCGTATTGTCTCTGGCAGTGAGCACATCTAGCGGTTTTACGGAGTCCAGCCTCACTTACAACCGAGTACCCCGATGTCTTCCCTGGTCTTGATCCATTGCTCTACAACCCAATCCCACATTCTACAGCCCAATCCCACACTCTATCTTCATATGGTTCTTCTCCCTGGATCCAAACCAGAAGCATAAATTGAAGCTTCTGGCCCCTGATGCAAAATCTGTAACGAGGCCCCCAACCATAATGCTTTATGCATATTACTGAGCTCCCTAAATGGAGAAGAGAGGCCTTATGGGCCCCCTAAGGCTCCTGGGCCCAGATGCAACCACATCCTCTGCATCCCCTATAGTTACGCCCCTGACAAACATTCACTTAGCTAGTACAGCAGCAGCAACTTGGACAGTCCCTCTCCCTTGTTGCTTCCTACAGAACCTGGTACTTTGGATCATAGCACTACTTTCAGTCCTTGCAGCTTTGCACTGTAACAGACTCTACTGTATCTCTTCCGGCGGCACACGGCAACACCTCAGCTCTCTACACAGTCCCTGTACTTCTCTTGTTGCACAACTCAAATTGTCCCCCTATGCTATCAGGGCATCATTCCACTAGAGAGCTCCAAGTGATCGTGCTCAACCCTTATTTTCTCTCTCCTTCATCAGTTTAGTACTTTGCAACATGTGACCTTCCGACAGCCAATCAAAGCACAGCATATGGGAGGCAAAATCTGGGTGCAAGTTTTCAAGCTGACCACTAGAGGTCACTACAATCCCAGGTTTCCCCATCTGCATTGGAACTTAATAGAAGTCCCTTATACTTTTATCCTCTGACACTTTGTGCATCGCCCCTGAAACTTGTTACCAGCATATGTTACTTATATCTGAGACTTAAAACATTCTTGAATGACTTTGGGCTTGTTCACACTTACTTCTATCTGTTTTGGATTTCTGTTTCTGTGTTCCATTTTTGAAACAGAAAAACTGAAGTAAAACTGAAATAGAGTAAATTCACATCTACGCTAGGGATTCAGTTTTCCCGCTCCATTATGTGAGCAGGAAAACATAATTCCCTTGGATGAACGGATCCATCTCACAATGGAAGAAAATCATGCCACATGAATCCCATTGACTATAATGGGGTCTATTCGGTTTCTGTACCTGTCTAGCAATTTCTGCAGACAAACAATTCCTGCATGCATGAGTTTTTCATCTAGCGCTTCATATCGGATCTGTGCCGGAGGCTGTGAATGGAACCTCCGATGCAAATGTGAATAGAACAATAAACAGTTTTTTTTTCCCTATTGATTTTAATGGGTTAAAAAATAAACTGAATGATCTACATTTTGCTTCATTTTTGTTACCTGAGCAAATAACATAATCTGCTGCGCTATTTGTTCCAGTAAAAAAAGTTATTTTTTTTTAATTTTTTGAAATTAATGATGAAAAAACTAATCAGTTTATTTCAGTTTAAATTCAATTTCTCTGCTTTAAAAGCAGAACAGAAAAGCAGAAATCCAAAACTGAGATAAAAGTTTGAACAAGCCCTGAACAGAATATGCAAAGATTTGCACCTTTTGCTACTTTTTTAGGGCCCCACTAAATAACATGCTCTCCTTAACCCCTTTAGTGTCACGCCCGGAAAATCTCCGGGTCTTGCTTCACTGACCATGCAGTTAAACCCCGGAAGATTTCCGTGGACAGCTCTGGTGCTGAAATGCTGGCCAGGACACAGTTATTGTGCCACTGTACACATTTGCCACTTCGAATTACCTCAAGAAAATCTACGGGGCTTGCTGCGCTGACATGGTAATAATAAACCTGCCACTGAAGGGGTTGAAGGGGTTTGCAAATTAATTAAAAGTTGGGCAAAGGTCAGAAAATGGTAAAAAATAACAAAGAAAGGTATACTCCCCACTCCAATGTCCCTATGATTCTACAACACAGCTCCTATCTTCACTGCCAGTCTGTGTTTGCATTGGCTGCAGCAGTCGCGGACCGTAGACACACATAACCGCTGCAACCAATCACTGGCTTCAGTGTATATGGTTCGAGACTGTTGAGGCCAGTGATTGGCTGCAGCAGTCAAGTGTATATACGGAACGTCACTGCTGCCCTGAGGGTGGAAGTTGGGGGTTTGGCTGGGCATTAGCGTAGTAAGTATCCTTTCATATGTTAGTTTTAATCATTCCCTGCCCAATTTTCAAATAACTTGTAAAACCCCTATACAGTTGGTTGGCAATTTGGTGTTCTCTTTCCTCCCTCTCTCTGTGCTCAAAAACATGTCACTACTTTATATACAGTATTTCCAGTTCTGAGATACATTTATATTCCGCGGCACCTTATAACAAGTCTTAAGATAAAAGACAACTGGCTTCCTTTTAATTCTCTTCTTGCCTCTTGTTTTGTTTTGGAGGTAAACATTCCAGTTCAACCAGCTTCTCGAATGAAATATAGCAATGCTTGAAGACAGCGCCAGCCAAATAAAAGCTGTTTTGCATAAGAGAGCTACCTGTAACACAGGTGTCAGCAGTTTTCTGTAAAGAAACAAGCATTCCCTACAAAAACCCAGAACACAACACAACTATTTGATACAAGGTATTTTTGACATTTCCACCCGGCTTTAGGTAATTAATCCTGGCCATCCTGTGTTTTAGATCTAAACCATGAACCCTCAACCTTAAGGGAGCAACAGAGTGCAGAAGACTTCTGTGCAAAGAATGTGCCTGGGCCGTCCTTGCACCATCAACACTCATCAAAAATATGAAGTCCCTTGAAGGAGTTGTCGGAAACTAATGAAACTTTCTGTGTGATTGTAATGATGATATAAGTTAGTGATTACAATATCAGAGCAAACTGAGAATTTATTGTGGAAAACTGACCCCTCAAAGAGAGGCTCAAGTACCCAGTTAGAGAGGGGTGTTATATGTTTAGTAAGAGGGCAGATGGCCAGGTGCTGATTTTGTACTTTTGCATTGTGACTGTGTGGAATATTTGAAGGCAAGCAATAAAGTTGACTGAATCCAGATTTGAATAGAAACTTCTGTGTGGAAGTAAACAGTGAATTTGCTCAGTGTGCCAACTGTCTGATGCCGGAAGATGGTGATGCCAGTGAGTCACTAATTCCATAAGATGCCACAGAGACAGGTGAAATAAATAATGTTCTATTTATATGGATCAACAGCACTGTATGTGAAAAAAACACTCATTATTGTCGGCTGCACAGCCCTGATTACACAGGGCAATATGCTGCGGACAACTTGTGCTTTTTATGCCCTTTCACATTGGCTGATTATCGGGGGGAGAAATGTTCATACAAATGTCAGTTCCAATCAATTGCTCCATGGAAAGGGTCAGTTGAGCAAACGACAAACGAGTAAACACTCGTTTGTCATTTGATCACATCTTTTATAGAAACATTAAAATCATCAGTTATCAGCTGCACATTGCCCCGTGTAAACATGGATGTGCTAAATGAAACTAAAGGAGCGTTGAATGACTTGCTAGATCACCAGAGGTGCCCTGCCCTGTTTATGAGGTGAGCTGAGCTTTCTGTCTCAGGCAGTGCTCTTCGCAAATGCAATGGGCGGCAATTTATAGAAGAGCTGCTGCCTGCATTCAGACCCATACTGGCAATCTGCTGACAGGGCACATTCCCAGTGTGCTGTGCTGCTGCCGGGGATCAGAGGGCTGCCGACACTGCCCGCTGTCCTCTATGGCTGAATTTGAAGGTAATTGTGCCCACTTTTTTAAGACGAGGATACAATTAACAGTGGCAGAACCAGTGCCAGAAGCCATGCTGGAGTCCTTGATTTGCCGCTCTGCATGTTCTATGTGATGCTGGTGATGCAATGATGTCATCAAATTGTCAGCGTCGATTTGCAGAATGTCGGACAGAAGGCACCATGGGCAGGACATTATGGCTATTCATTACTGCAGGAAGACAGTATGGCTACTTAATACTACATGGGGGCATTATTGTTATTTATTACTATAGAGGAACAGTATGGCTATTTATTACTACGGGGGGGGGGGTAGGTTCAGCTATTTGCTACTACAGTGTCGGTGTAAATATAATGTATATAATTTTTTTTTCTCCTCAGGCAGCAGAAAGGCTTGGGACACCCCTGTATATCATCGAATGACATTTGTTTCTTGCAGGAAATGAACCTTTGATGTTTGTATAAAAGATGCAATCAAACATTTGCTGTTTGATCAGTGGATAGTTTACATAGCCCAATTGTTGGGAATGAGCATTCATATAGATGTTCATCCACCTGATAATAAGCCTGCTGTGTGGAGGAGAGCAGGGAACTGTCTCGAAACATGCAAAATAAGAGAAAAAAAAAACTGGAATTTCCGCAGCATTTTACGGTACCAGCATATGAGGTTTTAAGAAATCTTCAGCATAAGGGCCCTTTCACACGGGACGAAATATTCCGCAACAGCCTTGTAGAATATGCCGTACTGAGATTTTGATGCAACATTGACGGTAGTATTCTGCCATTTTCAATTCTGTATCAAAGTCTACGGTTTAGTAACACTGTTGCAGAATATTCCGCCCTACGTCAAAGGCCCTTAAATTTAACTGTGCTGCGGATTTTCAATTACATCAAATAAGTGTAGGAAAAAAGTGGCTCAGTGGCACAGTGCTCCACTCCCCTGAAAACAGAACACACCAGCGCCGGCTGTGTGGCCGCAGCTACAATACTGAAGAAGGGGCGCAACGGCCCTGAAACGCGTCTATTGTATGCTACTTTTTTTCTTAACAGAGGAGTGGAGCTCAGAAACACGTCTCGTGCCTCTTTAAGAAAAGGAATTGCGCCTACAACCACTTTTTTCTTACATTTATTCTATGTCTTTGCACGTCCTCCTGTGATGTTTTGTGGACGGGCTGCATCCTCTCAGACTCATCAAGAATCCAACAATCTCACTCCCATATAAAGGATAGAAGGAGGAGAAGGTAACATTTCCAAACAAAGTACATGCTCAAAACATGCTGCGTTCTTTTTTGCGCTCGCGTATTACACAATTCCTACATGCAAATGTAGTAACGTATTTGATTGCCTGCGAATTACTGCATATGACACGCACGTACGGCGCATGCGTATTACACAGTAATCTTACGCTTGTGTGAGCCCGGCCTAAGTAATACAGTTACCATATAATGTAGTAAAATACTGGCTCTGCACAGTGATAGTAACTACGGTTACCTCCAGTGATCACAGATGATGTCAGTTTTTGGAGTCCTCCATATTCGATTTTCTTCTTCCTGAGCTCAGAACCACTGAGATTACTTCCAGCCATAGCTCGGCTATGTAAACTCTCCCTGTGCAGATGCTGCAATCCCAAATCAACTTTTCAGTGCCCCTCCCCCATGGTAATAATGTGCCTGCTGTGGTCCCACTTAGTAATAACACCCCCTTTGTGCCCCCACTTAGTAATAAGACTCCTTCTGTGGCCCCAAATATTGACAGTGACCCTCTAGGTGCCCCCACTCAGTAATAGCACTTCTTCTGTAGCCAGAAATAGTGATGAAGACCCCCTCAGTGCCCCCACTTAGTAACAGCATCCCCTCTGCAGCCCCACGAAGATCGCACTGGGATTCAGACAGCAGTCAGTTAGTGAATGTGTTAAGGAATTTAACCCTTTCCTGAAGCTGGAGTCTTAGGAGGGGGACTGGGTAACGCTTGGTGTTGTCTCCTTCATCTAGGTAGAGTAATGTACCTTGTGTAGGTTTATAGGTCGAACACGCCAAAAGCCATAGTAACATAGTATGTTAGGCTGAAAGAAGACAATGTCCATCTAGTTCAGTCTGTTTCCACCCCGCTCTTGTTGATCCAGAGGAAGACAAAAAAAAACACTGATGAGGCAGAAGCCAATTTAGTCCATTGGGGGAAAAAATCCTTCCCCACTCCATAATGGCAGTCAGAATAATCCCTTGATCAACGTTTGAAAGTTCCTACCTGACTTCAAGACCCGGATCAACAACCCCGCTGATTATTTAATGTCTATATCCTGTAATACCATAGTGCTCTAGAAAGGCATCTAGTCCCTCTCTAAAATCCCTCTATTGATTTTGCCATCACCACATCCTCAGGCAGAGACTTCCACAAGCCAGCCTCTTTACCGTCTGTCTTAGCCCAAGAACAATGATTTGTGTGTTCTGAAAGATTTGTTAGACCATCAGTGTTGTAACTGGCTGCAATATGCTTGACTGTGCACCACCTGTTCATCAGAACGATTCTTGACATCCTCCTCAGACCCCTTTTTTTGACAAGCTATTTATGTGCACATGATCCCCTTTCACTGGATGTTTTCTTTCGATCACATGATTTTGGTATAGTCTTGATACTGCATGAGAAAACCCCAAAAGGTTGTCAGTTTTTGAAATATTGACCCCATCTAATTTCCATACAGGAAAAGTCCAGCCATGAAACAGCAGGTGTCTCTAATAAAATGACAATTCTGTGTAATTTAGCAAATCCCAAAAACAAACCCCACCCAGGCAGGTAAATTGTGACATTTCTCAGCAAAGGCTTTTTGGTCCTAAATAGAGATGAGCGAGCACCCAAATGCTCGGGTTCGCGTTATTCGAGTCGAGCTTTTTGTAATATTCGAGTAACGAACCTCATTGAAGTCAATGTGAGACCCGAGCACTTTTGCAATGGACCCGCCGGGTGGCGAGCTTTTTATTTTATTTTATTTATTTTTTCTCTCGCCTGCCACATATTGCTGTGGATGTGCCCGTGCTGGCACGTCACAGCAGGAAGTGATAATGTGGGGCGGGGTCGAACACGGCGTGGTACTCGCTCGAGTAACGAGCACCATCGAGTATGCTAATACTCGGACGAGCATGTTCGCTTATCTCTACTCTTAACTGTGGATACTAAGTCGTTAAAGGATCGGGCATGGCCTGTCTTCCGGCGTTTTTTTTCTTCAAATTACTAAGCTATGGCACAGAGTTTGAATGGCCGGCGAAGGGGAAGAAATTTACCTCATTCAGGTGCAACTATGCTTTGTAGGGGCGAGTGTAGTTGCACCTATAGCCGTCTGAAACTGCCCTCAAACTAGTCATAAAATAAGGGCTTATAATACAATAATAATAATCTTTATTTGTATAGCGCCAACTTATTCCGCAGCGTTTAATTCACACGGGCATATATCGGCTGGGTTTTCACGCCCGGCCGATATACGCTGCTCCTCTGATGCATTGGCTTACAATGCATCAGTGCACAGGGGAATATTTCCACGGTGTGTAAACGCGCCCGACTGGGCGCTCTTACGCTGCCGCCGGCAGCTGCATAGATTCCTATGGGAGCCTATGCTAGCTGCTGGAGAAGGGAGGTGGGAAGGAGTTTAGCAGCATGACTGCTAAACTCCCTCCACCTTCGCTTCTCCTCTCTGACCCTTGCATTGATGTTTGCAATGGGAGGGGGTGGGACGGGGGTGGAGCTGAGCTCCGCCCCCCCATTGCTGGCTACGGACAAGGTGGGGAGGGGGCAGGAGCTTAGCTCAGCCGCTGTCCCATCCTCTCTGGAGGTGAACCGGCAAGGGGGAGGGAAGGGGGAATGTCTTCCCAGGCCCCACGGCATTGCGGCCTTGGCATATATGCATCGGGCCCTTTGCTGTTTAGCCGTTTTTTCACGGCGCCGGCGGGCGCACGTAAAACGCCTACAGCCATGTAAATGGGCCCTAAGAGTAAGGCCTGTTTCAGACGAACGTATTGCAACACGTCCATAATGCGGCTTTATACTTAGATTTTTTTTTTATTGGGCAAATACTGATCTGCATTTGCTGAATAGAAAAGAATAGCAATACAGAGGCAGAAACGCAAAACATAGATCATGCTGCTTTTAAAAAAAAATGTCCATAAAAAATCTGGCCGTGTGACTAGACACATAGATTTACATTAACTACCTATTATGATCCCCAAAATATGGACCAAATATGGAGGCCTTATACACTCTTCTAAAAGTGACCTAACAGGGACTCATACACTACTTGTTACAAGGGAGACGAAGTCTTGTTAGGCTAAGCACACCCTTGCATTAAAAAAGAGTCTGTGTTACAGCAGCAAAAAATGGACATTTTTTTCATATATATGCAGCTTTGTGTGGCCTCTGTATTCCATCCGTATTTGGTGAGTCAGGCTTTTTTTCTTGTATACCATGTTTTTTTTATGTCTGCAAAAAAAAAAACTGAAACAGCCTCATTCTTTCTTTTCTGCATCTTTAAAAAAAAACTGCATGTGGTGTGCTACGCGTTTTTTTCTCTGTCCATTGACTTGAATGGGGAAGTTTTATCCGTACAACGGATCAGAATGGTGCCTGTGATGAGATATTTCATGCAGTCCTTGTTTGTGTGAAAAAACTCTGCAGTGTGTTGCACCATAGAATAATACGAGTCCGTATGCTCTCCATCTGTAGTCCGTATTTAGTGCGCTGGACATCACATTTGAATTTCCAGCTGCTGTTTTCACGTGCATAACTAGTTCTATGGCTACAGACACACAAAACTTGTGTGAATATGAACTCCATTCATATAAATGATGCTGCAAGGTAAAAAAAAATCACTGCATGTCCTATTTTTTCGCCTTCCCTTGGAACGCATCGCCCATTGTTTTTCATGGTATAGTTGAACACATCACAAGCCAATGAAAACAATAGAAAACACTTGCCAATCCTCTGATCTGCCTGAAACAGATGCTGGAGGATTGGAATATCACAGAAGTGATGTTAGGCATTTTTGCCTGAAAAACGCCTCGCATCCGCAGCTAAAACGTACAGTGACAAGCGTGATATGGGGCGAGGTTTCTCAGCCCATTATCGCGCTCGCCCGTGTGAAGGCAGCATATGGATTCATTTCAGGTAACGCACAACAGCCTGACAATACGGCCGGTCTCATACGACGGGATTTGAATTGCATATTCCACTATTGACGTCAGCGCGGATGATCCACGGTAAAAGGCGGGCATTGAAAGGCATGTATTTTCGATTTTTTTTCTTCATACTTACAGATATGAATTGAGTATTCCGCAAGCGGAAGAAAAATCGCAGCATACTCTGTTAATATTGCAATATTGCCTCCATTAATATTGCATATTGGCTGTAGGTACCCGTATCATTGCTAAGCCTCCGTGGCCATCCAGAGTACAGGTAAGTGCCGTACGCAGGGTCACTGGCCAGGCTCGCAGCCGGAATCCGCTGCAGGCCTCCCACATTCGGAATCTGACACGCTTGTGTGCAACTGGCCTTAATCTTAATTTCCCACCATGATATATAATATCAGATATCACTTTCTGTTACATAACCGAGACTAGTCAATGTGTAAGAAAGTGAAGAATGACCGAAACTTTTATGATTTTACAAAGTTGCTCCTGAAAATTGCTATTTCAGTTGTATACTGAAAAAAATGAGAGATATTTTGTAATTCCCTTTCCAAGCACAGACTACTCTTCTACGTCTCTGTGGTATCCTACCGCTCGGAAATGTAAAAGCAGTGGGTGGTAATGGCTGCTGCATGTTTCAGATAGGTTGCCAGTAATGGACCAAGGCTGTCAGTGACAGCAGAAGGTTCCCAAGAGTCGGTTATTAAAAGTACAGAAATGCACTTCTGCAGTTCTACCATGTAGTGTCAGGCGGTTGCTAGGCAACTCAGCAAGATCACCAGAATTCCCATAGAATTTATCCAAACGCACGTTTTCTTGTACAGAATTTTATCTGCTATTTTGCAACTTTAAAACTGCAGCTGCCAGCGGGTCATCGAGCTGCGGAGCAACTGCTCCCTTACATGGCATGCCGATGGGAGCTTAGGAAGGAGCAGTTGTTACAGTAATCAACCTCATGACAACCGCAACTTCCTACGGCTTTGTTATATTTTATCAAGTGCAAATGCATCTTGGACCATTTCTTATGCATGATCTGAGCTTAACCCCTTAAAGACCCGGCTGTTTTGTTCCTAAAGAACCAGACACTTTTTAGGGATTTTACCCATGTGGTGGTTGTACTGCCCTATTTTTATATTCTTCAGCTACCAAAATTATTTTTTCTGCATTTTTTTCCGTGACATAAAGGGCTATTTTTTTAATATCATTTTTCACTGACTTTTTTTTCCCTGTTTTCTAGTTTTATTGGGGGTGTAAAGCTAACAAAAATTATTTTTTCAAATTTATAGTTCTTTATTTTTAAAATTAGTATATTTACACTAAAATAAAGTGCAGGAACGGGTTCCCCATTTTCTTGTACGTTTTGATATATAATTTGTATAGTTTGGGATTACAGGGCGCATATGGCAAAGGCTGGCGTCGGTCATTTCTAGGTATTAGTGTACCTTGACGCCACCAGGAAGCTAGGGGTTTGACAGGGCTACGCCCCTCTCAAACCCTTAGCTCCCAATTGGCTACATTCATCAAGGTACTAGAAGGTCCTGTAGCAGCATCTGGATAGAGTCCAGCTCCCCTGCTATCGGACCTCTGCCTTCACTCCCGGAGAACGTTGTGCGTCACTGGCAGTGAGTTAATGCGAGTATTCCCTGCCCACATCCTCCCGGCACTTACAAGCAAAGTTTGTGCGGAGGGAAATGGCAGAGGAGCAGGGATGATCGCAACTCCAGCTCTCCTGCGTCTCCGCTCCCGCAGAGCAACTTTCAGCTCCCCTACCACCGACTCGCTGCCTCGGCTCCCTGGCAGCAATGTGCCTAAGCCTCGGTGAGTGAAGCCGCTGCTCCCCCCCTTCCCATCCGGCAGTTATAAGCTAATGTGGTGCGGAGGGAAATGCCAGTGGCGCTGGCATCATCGGGAGTCCAGGCGCACAGGGCACTACAGCAGAGATGGCAAAATTAATGCTGCGCGGTCCGGCAAAAGCTGAAAGGCAAGCATTGCCCAACAGCAGCCACAGGACACTTCCAATGGCACCCTAAAGGAACAGAGGGGTGAAGATCCCCACTGCCGCCTGCAATTAGGAAAATCAGTCCTCAGAGTATAGTGAGTTGACAGCGACGTCCTGGCACATAGCTGAGAGCCAGAGGAGGCAGAGTGCAGGGGAACTAGACTATATGCAGACGCTGCTAAAGGACCTTCAAACACCTTGAGGAATGCAGCCAATTGGGAGCTAGAGGTGTGGCAGGAGGCGTGGCCCTGTCAAAGCCCTAGTTTCCTGGTGGCGTCAAGGTACACTGATACCATATATATATATATATATATATATATATATATATATATATTATTCTGTTTTGTTTTTTTTAACTTATTTTTGTAACTATTTTTTTTTACAATATATGTCCCCCATGACGTCATATAAAACCACTTGGGGTCACTCACATTACCTTTTTTTTAATTATACATTCTTCCACTTACATGGAAAACATCCCCCTTTAGTGACA
The DNA here is from genome assembly GCF_035609145.1 of Eleutherodactylus coqui. NCBI lineage: Eukaryota > Metazoa > Chordata > Amphibia > Anura > Eleutherodactylidae > Eleutherodactylus > Eleutherodactylus coqui. The sequence goes on from NC_089839.1 coordinate 147,420,472, forward strand.
ATGGTAACTAATAGAGCTAATCATGGTCTGCTAAGACCCTGCAGCTCGGCTCTAACAGGGGGCACCCAGCAGTTATGTAATTGCCAGGTCGAATAGCGGAAATAACACTTCCACTTTATCTCTTTAGTACATTGAGCACTATGTTACCTGGAAAGGAGTAGGCAAAAGTGGTTAAAAAACGCTGCTCCCTTCTCCTCCGGGTCCTCTGCTGTGTCTGACAGTCAAGGACCCGACCTGCTTCTGCTTGATTGCAGGAGCTTTAATCCGGCACCATACTTCTTCTATCTCACAGAATTAAAGCCCTGGACCAAGCACCGTGAATTTACTGCACTTGGTCCTCAAATGGTTAATGCAAACAGTCTTAGATCAGGTATCTGTAAATGCTGGAATTGTAGTTGATGAAAGCAGTTGAATGAAAGTGACTGGGATTAGAATCAGGTATGTAGGATTTAGATCTGTTTCCTTCGTAGAAAAAAACTAAGGAATATTTTATCTATCAGAAAAAAATTAGCAATTTTTTGTACCTTGTTCTCAATTCAATGGAAGTTGCATAAAATATGTAACATTTATCTAGCAGTTTGAGGAAATTGCTAATGCACAAAAGCTACAAAAAAAATTCAAGACAGAGGCTTTCTGTGCCTGACTGCCTTACATTTGATAGCTCCTGCCAGGGATGGTTGTCATGGCAACCCATCACTATAAGACACGGTGGTCCTAAGTGTTAGGATGTAGCGTGTGTGAGACGGAACACCTTGACCCGGCGGAATAGAAGGAGCAGCAGCGTACTCCGCATGCATTCAGCATGGAAATGTAACAAAGTCATACTTGGAGGGGACATAAATATTTCGCAGATATTGGTATAGAAAGGGCAGAGAAGGGGTTTTATGCTGGAAATAGGATTCACAGACGATCTGTTAAGAATTTATAATCAGTAAGGCATCAGGGACCAAGAAAAGCACATATGAATTAATGTGTAACACCAAAAATCAGACATGCTTGTCACTCTTATATTACGGAAAGATCGCATTTTTGCACTCAGATGAAAAACTGTATATACAAGTATATTATGTGGTATGTGCGGAACTGCGTAGAAAAGTGATTTCAGTTTGAAAGTGCAACAGAGAACTTAGGCCTAATGCCCACGGCCGTGACGGACTCCGGCAGCAGGATATCGCCGTGGAGTCCGCCACGGCGCCCCCCAAGGACCCCATACTCACCTCTCGGATCCGCTGTGTGAATTCTGTCTGCCGGGCCGGCATGATGACGCGGCCAGCAGTGCGCGGAGCATGCCACGTTTTCATTAATGCTGCGGAATTCCGCAGTGGAATTCTACAGCGTGAACACTGAGCTATTAGGTTCAAGAAAGCTGCGGGACAACTCTGTCAATTTCACGCCGTGGGTTGTAGATGGTGTTGAGCGATTATTGATATAATCCTGTCGAGACTGAGCGAGCTAATTAAAGAAAAAACTCTCGATTCCGACTCTCATTGAAATCAATTGGGTTCTTTAGTTGGATAGCGGCAATCACGTGACTGGGGACCACTTACCGCGCCCCTAAGTCACTGCTCCAGGCTCTCAGCCACCTTTAGTAGCCAGGAGCAAGCAGATTTTAAATTTCCCAGGTCCCCTCCAGCTTCTGCGCTTATGTCCACTATTTTGCTGACGGTCGCATGCACCAAAGTAGCGGAAAGGTCCTCGGATAAAGATCCCATCAGGGACATTGCCGGAGGCTTTAGGTAAGTAATTTCACCTCATCTAACGGTTCGGATCCGTGGCAGTAGGTGAGATTTTAACTTTTTTTTACTTTTACGTGATGGCCATTATCCATTACATAGCAGCAATCACGTAACCAGGGTCCATGTACCGCGGCACCCCGTGAAATCTCCAGGCTCTCAGCTACGTTTGGTAGTCAGAAGCAAAGGAAGATTTTAAATTACCCCAGCAATCTGCAGCTTTTGCGCACGCATCCGCAATTTTGATGAAAGGAGAGTGCGCAGAAGCTTGGGTAAGGTCCACGGATACATCTGGGGGCCTTAGGTACGTAATTTAATCTCCCCTCATGGATATGATCCATGAGGGGAGATGAAACGTAAACTTTTTTTTACACTTTTTTTTTTTTTTCACTTTAAATAATTGCTTTTATCCAATGACAGCTCCAGGTTGTCAGCTACCTCTGGCAGCCATCAGCATGGAGCTGTCACATCCACAGCCTGCAGGGCTTTAATCCTCAGAGGAAGCGTGTTTTTACGTCCCTGAGATTTAAAGCCCACTTAGCTTGGATGTAAAAAGGCAATGGGGCCGTCACTAAGGGGTTAACAGTGTCTTAAATGTAGACCACATAAAACTAGATGAGAGTTGCAGAAACTGTGCCAAGTTTATCACAGTGGTGTACCCTGTGTGATAGATTTGGCACTTCTTATTAGATACTTTTCTCTTACACCATCTCCTGACTTACTTTACAGCAGTATTTTGTGCCGAAAAAATGACGCCTATAGATAAATGTGGTGCATTTGGGACTCTTATTAGCCATGCTCCTTTTTTAGACACTTTTGAAAACTGTCTAAAAAATATTAAACCAGCAAGAAGTGTCTAAAACACTTAATAAACCTGGAACCCATCATGTTAGCCAGATTATTCATGCAATTTGAACCAGAAGTCTGCTTAGTAAATCTTCTCCTATGTGAGCACTATTTGGCTCAACATGGCTACAGTGAGAGTCCCTTATATACTTTCTAATTAGCTCATGATGACAAGCGCCAATCAACAAGATTGGCCCTGGTCTACTGGGTCTTTACATAATCGTTCGTGTTTTCATTCATCTCCACAGAGTCTCATCTTCATCAACAGCAGATTCCCTGTTCACATGGGGAGAAAAAACGGAATGCCTCCGAAAGCAATGAATCTTCATGCCACATACAAGACACAATCACCTGATGAACGAGTATTTGCTCATTTGTTGGGTGATCTGCAGCATCTTCCTATGGCCCGATGATCAGGTAAGTGAAGACTCCTATTCTTGGCTGATCATCGAGCTGTGTACAAGGCCCTGAGGGCACTGTCTGGACTCGAGCTCAATTTGAGCAAAGTATGATTCTATGATTGCAAATGATGGTGCTCTCTGGGGACAATATACTATATAAGCAATACATGCCTGTACATATGGCATTCTATGTGCACAACCCAACACTGTTTGGGCAAAATATGACATGTGTGCTATGTAGGTGCTATATGGTTCTTTTTTTGATGAAATGTGACACTTTCTGAGCATTGTTTAGCTGTACTTGGGCATGGTTGTTGTATAACTGATCAGCACCAGACGGACCCATTTGACTATAATTGGGTCTGCCCATTTTCCGCTCAGCCTTTGGACAGTATTTCTAGTTGGATCTGTAATGGAACCTCCGGTCTGAGGTTCCAATACAGATGTGTAACCGCTAACTGGGTGGCAGTTAGGGCTTCATTCACACTTTGCTTTTCTGCCCAGCACCAGTTCTGTATCAAGTTGCCATGCAGAAAACTGTCCTCAGTGCTTTTATGTCAAGCTGAACAAGTGTGTAAACCAAAGAGGTCTCCACCTCACATATTAAACCCCATGGCTCTGTCCCGGTTTCGTTCCTACTTCTGTCCCTATGCAGTTTCCTACATAGAAGATGGAAATCTAAGACAAAGTGTGAAAAAAACCTAACAAACTCCAAACTTTTTATACTGCTTATTTTACAAGTTAAACTGCCGACATGATGCAAAGGTGGAGCAACGCCTTCCAGTAACTGTGTCTGATGTAACAGCAAATGTTTGCAAATCCCCATTTCAGACTGACGTCATGCAAAAAATATGCAGATGCTGCACTTTTCTTGTGTTAATATTTTTGTGTAAAACCAGTTTCTTGTAAAGGTAAATCCCACCTGAAATACATTCTATATTACCGGAAATGTTTAGTTTTCTCTCTATATCTCTTTATTTTAGGTGATTTCTCTCCTTCGTAGCTGCAGCATTGTCAATTCGTTTTAAACATATTAAATTTAATCTACAAGAACACGTTCTTCTCAGCTGGGCTTTTCTGCTTCTCTGGATGTGAGGGGTGCCAGGAGATCGGGCACCCCCTAACAAGTAAGATCCTGATGTACACCGATACAGTTTAACGGAGCGCGAAAGTTTTTTTTCCTTATTTTGATCACATATTCTTTCCTCCTCAAATGCATTTGTTTGGAGTTACTTTCTGTCGCTCTCCCTCTGGGATGTCCTAGGACCGCTGACCTGCATCTATTCTATTGGTACAAGAGGCTCACGTGCATCTATAAAACTGACCGGTTCCCAAAACCTTGGGACCGGTTCAGTTGCGGTGAGTCCCCCTGTATACTAGTTTCTTGTCTATTTTTTCCCACACACCATTGGAGCACCGCTTCTGACCTATATTGTTTATAAGTCAAGGACCTTGTGAGTTGCGGTATGTTAACATGTTATTATATCAAGGTGATGGTATGGGCACTGCCACCGTGCCCGGGCTATCCCAAAAGGCAGGATAGCTGTTATATGCACAACTGAGAAAACTCAGATCCTGTCGGTTAACCTTTTCAGTGGTGTAATCAAACAGAAGACAAATTGAAAAAAAAATTGTGAAAAAAATGGCATAAAACACATCTTGTAAATAAACATGAATGGGTTAATCAGAAAATTAGTTATAGCTTTTACAGTCTTTATATTAGTGCGTTATATTGCCACCTTACGTCTTTCTAACCTTCTGATTGTAAATCATTTTACAGAAATATTACAACTAGAGATGAGCGAACGTGCTCGGCCCCGCCCCTTTTTCGCCCGAGTACCGCGATTTTCGAGTACTTCCGTACTCGGGCGAAAAAATTCGGGGGGCGCCGTGGCGGCGCGGGGGGTTGCGGCGGGGAGTGGGGGGGAGAGGGAGAGAGAGAGGGCTCCCCCCTGTTCCCCGCTGCTACCCCCCGCACCGCCGCGCCTCTCCCCGCCCCCCGGCGCCCCCCGAATCTTTACGCGCGAGTACAGAAGTACTCGAAAATGGCGGTACTCGGGTGCGTAAGTACTCATTACGAGTACGTTCGCTCATCTCTAATTACAACCCCAAACACCCTTCTGTGAAGACCTTGAAGCTGCCGGTGCTATCAGAACAATGTGTTGGTCACCCGGAGCCCAGACCTCAACATCATTGAATTTTTTTGTGATTATTGAGATGAAAGAAGTAGAAACTACACCCAACTTTACAATATTAACTTTGATAGCAATATCCCTGCAGATGTATTTGAAATCTGAAAGCAAATCTCAAAAGAATGGAAGCTGTAATAAAGTTAAAGGGACCCATGAAATCCTGAAATGTTAGACTATATCTGGTTAAGCTGAGCAGTTAATAACTTACTTAAAGGAGTAGTCTAAGTTAAAACTTTTATGTGAAAATGACTTCCCATGGCAAAAACATAATAAAGAGCTCATACTCACTTATACGTCCCCCACTGGTGGCTCTGGGTCTACTTGCTTGTAATGTTTGCAGGCTGTAGTCAGTCTGTGCCGTCCCGTTACCAGGCTGCTGCAGCCAAAGACGGAGCTCAGCAATCATCACTTTAATCTATCATTTGCTGCAAGCAATACGTCATGGGTAGGCCAGCCACCAGCGGAGGATTGCGAGGAGAGGTAAGTATGAGCTCTGTAATATATTTTTTGACATTGGGAAGCCATTTTCACATAAAATTTTAACCGGAAAAACTCCTTTAAAGGGAATATGTCATCAGAAAGTGACGTTGTGCAAATCAAGTTCTCATGCTAAACATATTTTTTAGGTATTTTTGCAGATTTTTTTATTTTATTTTAAATGACATTGGTATTATTGTATCTTGACGCCACAGGAACTCCTGGTGGAGATGAGTGACAGCTCGGTGACGCCCTCTGTACCTGATTGGCTGCAGACAAGGCTCCCCTGAAGGTCCTGGAAGCTCCCTATTTTGCTGCTGTCCCGACTGCTGCTGAAAGTATCCGTGCCCCTTATGTCCTCTCAGTAGCCCCTTCTCCTGTGGCCGTGAAGTAGCAGTATGCCCTGTCCTCCCGTCTGCTGTCACTACCCCTGTTCCTCTGCTGCTTACTCCGGGTACAGTCTTCCCCCCGTTTACCAGCGGCACAGTGTTGGCAGTGATGTTCAGCCCCCTCCTGAGTTAGGTGAATTTCCATGACTCTCCCCCCCGTCTGCTTTCAGTACCCCTCATCCTGTGCTGCCTGCTCCGGGGCCAGTCTTCCCCCCTGCTTTGCAGCAGCAGAGTGTCGGCTGTTATGGGCCGGCACCTCCCCCTGACCTGTCATTTACTCTGGGACTCGGGGAGGTGAGTGGACAGAAGTGTGGGCCAGCTGTGAGGATGGGTCTGGGGGGGGAGCTGGCTGCTAATCCAGTGCTGCGTCGCCGCCATTGCCGCCGCTGTTGTCTGCACAGCTGGCCACCCTGCTGTGTAAACAGGGATCTCAGCTGCAGCGTTTGCAGTCATTCGGTGGAGGGTTAACGTTTCTTTGTGCTGTTAGCCTTACATTATTACCTGTAACTGCTGCCATGTTTCAGGTGTAACATGGAAGCATGTACAGCTAATAATGTAAGGCTAACAGCACAAACGACTTCAAGGACCTTTAGCAATCCACCAATAGGGAGCTGGGGGTGTGACAGGGGCGTCCCTCCATTGAAAGGCTGTCACACCCCTAGCTTCCTGGTGGCGTCAAAATACAACAATACCAATGTTACGATCCATAATTTTTAAAACAATCATAAAATTATGCAGTTTCCAAACTGACCATTAAGCCTAATAATAGGTTGCCACATAGTGCTTGGTAGAAAATGATTTGCAACAGTCATATGATTATCAACACAGGAAGGATTACAATGAAAGGTAAATTATGGATCGTGACATTGGTAATATTGTATCTTGATGCCACCAGGATGCTAGGGGAGACAGAGAGAGAGAGAGAGAGAGAGAGAGAGAGAGAGAAAGAGACCCCTAGAAAAAAAAAAAAGCTCAAGTCTCCCATTGTAGTCAATGGGGTTCACTACTTGAGTAGAGCTCTCGAAATTTTAAGAAAAGCTCGACTCGAATAACGCGGACCCAAGCATTGGGGTGCTCGCTCATCTCTAGTCTGCATACTTTCCGAATGCACTGTAAGGACGCCCGTGTGACTGCAGGAAGGAGATGGATGTACCTGAAGACGGCCGTCTCTCTGCAGCGCTGGAGGAAAGAACACATGACCGGCAATGAAGCCGGTCACATGCGCCCGTGTGACTGAGCCCTAACTCTGCATAAGCGCTTTGTACACAAAATAGATATTTTTAATCAAGACTATTTACAAAATTGCTTAACGTTTTGTTTTACATGCATTAGTGCAACTAAAGAAGGCAGCAAAAGTAGGCACAGCCTTTAACACTCCAACACCGGCTGTTTGCTGAGCACTAAACCAGACGGTCAGTATGTAACCTGTAGGCTGTGTCCTTTACTGGGTTCATGGAATATATTCCTGGTTCCCATATAAGTGAAATACACGATATACTATTCATTGCAGCCTTCCTTTCTTTGAGTTGAACAACCATCTTGTCATGGATGAATTCAAGCATAAATTGTATTTCAACAGTTCCAGCTGATATTATTATTTAATCTTATCACTATTGTCGGGATCTGCCATAAAGGAAACAATTAGTTTATGTCATTTTTATAAAAGTAGCTATAGAAAATGGCTTCATAAAAGTAAACTCACCGTTACAGACGTCAGTACTTTTCATCCTTACTTCTATCATTGATATAGCTTTGCCACATAAATCATCAATAAAAGCCTAACTTCTCTGCAATAGCTGCACATAGCTTATCTTTATTACATACTTTATATATTCACTTGTCTTCTTGCAGCTGCCTTGGAGTGTAAGAGTGCTTGCTTCTGTGACATCAAAGTGCCCTAAGAGGGTGTATGGATAGAGGCTACCAAACACGGTTGAAAACTAAATATGCATTGCGTGGCACTGTCGGAAGTGGACTAATGATTCAGACATGGGGCAGTGCCCAAGAGTTCATGGTGGGGGTCTACAGTCCCCTGGTAAGTAAGGAGCTCTCCAGCAATATGCTTTTATAGTTAGGGCTCCTGCAGATGAGTGTAAGCGCAAATATGATCACTCTTGCACAATGTATTTGCACAGTGAACGAGTCTTTTTTGCACCCTTAATTGGCGTATATTTAGGAGTTTTTTTCCGTTTGGAATAGCTGTGCACAGAGGCGTAGCTAAAGGCTCATGGGCCTGGGTGCAAAGGTTTATCTTGGGGGCTGCCAACTTCTCTTAACTCCTTAACGCAGAGGCGTAACTTGAAGATCCTGGGCCCCAATGCAAAATCTGTAACAGGGACTATAATGCTTTATTCATAGTACTGGGCTCCCTATATGGAGAGGAGAGGCCTTTTGGGCCCCCTAAGGCTCCTGAGCCTGGGTGCAACCGCATCCCCTGCATCCCCTATAGTTACAACAGTGGCTACGCATAAAAACACGCTAGCACTACGTCATGTTGTCATCATTGACCCCGGCTCCTCTAACTACCCATACATAGTCCAAATGTACGGCATGACACCATCCTGCAGGGCTTCCGTTTCTTTCGGGGTTTCTGAGAGAGTAGTTGAGGTTGAATACGTCGTCTGATGACAAGGATGTGCCTTTGCTTTGGTTGCTGTTGCACAGGAGTCACGTGAAATGGCAGACGATGTTCCTAGAAGGAGGAGTCGGTGGTTCTGGATTCATCCTTGGTGTCCCGGAGTGCTGGCCTCTGCTCAAATAAAAGTGATGAGCAACTCCACCTCAACTCGGTTGAGCAGCCAAAATGAGATGATCCTAAACAATCTCCAAAATGTCTGCCGCACCTTCCCCGCAATTAGCTGCAAAGTTTATAGCGACCTGAAAGGTGGCTGTGCAATTACGACGTTTTTCACACATGCTTGAGCGTTGTTCCAGAACATTTGCGCACCACCATAGACTCCTCTAGGGACCTTTGGTGCGCAAATGTGCACCAACATAGCATTTTTTCACCTGATAGAAATGCGCACACAAAAACAGGTAATGTGAGCAAACACATTGAAATCAATGGTTTCTATTGTCTGCTGTTTGTATGAGCCCTTAGCCCCCTTATTCATAAACAAACCGAAAATCCACAAGAAGTCCACCTTTTTTGGACGCCGCCTTAAATGCGTGTCTGCTTGTAATAAACAGGATAGGCCCTGATAATCTGTAATCATGTATAATAGCTCAGGCTGAGTGAAAGATATTGCAGAAAGGGCGCCTGATTGTTGTATTGCTGCGCTGCAGCACTGAATTTGTTGATGTGATTCAGGTAAGGATATTTTTCATAAAGATATTGCAGGATCGTTCACAGGTGCAAAATATAAGTGGTTGATACAAAGTCGCACAAAAAACAAATGCATCACCTAACAGCCACTGTTCACTCAGTCGCGTCTTCTCAGCTGGTCCCTGACACTTGCTTGTAGTTTTTTCTCAGAGCTTACTGGTCAGGCTTCAAATTTCCCGCCACCAGGAAACGTTGGCTGGGATTGCTTCTTGAGGTCCACAGCTCAGCCAATCAAAGCCAGTACTTGATAAACCAATCACAGCCATTCAATAAATGGCTGTAATTGGTTCACCACAGCCAATCGCAGCCATTCAATGGATGGCTGTGATTGGTCCATCAAGCACTGGCTCTGATTGGCTGAGCCGCGGTGCTTGAGAACCAATCACAGCCAGTGCTTCCTGAAAACAGGGAATTTGAACCCCTTGACCAGGAAGCTCTGAGAGAAAACTACAAACAAGTGCCACGGACCAGCTGGGAAGACAGCAGCTGTTAGGTGATGTATTAGTTTTTTAGTTTTTTTATGCAGCTAGGGTTTATTTTAGGGCTTTTACAGTAGGATTTCCTACTGTAAAAGTTGCATCACATCGCACGAAAATCGTGTTGTCGTGCGATGCAATGCAACAAAAAAGAAGGCTCCGTAGGGAAACATTGGCTACAAAACATCGCAAGTCGTGGGCATATCTAGCAACCCGCGATTTGTTTTCGCAATGCCGCAGACTACAAAACATCGCTAATGTGAAGGAACCCATAGAAAAACATGAGCTTCACATACATGTGATTTGTTGCATCGCGAGAAATTCGTGTGATGTTGTCGCCCTGTGTAAAACAGGCCTAAGTGACACACAAGTGTAATATGGAATATGGGAATACCCCCATTAAAAGAGCAATGTGGGTAAAACTGATGCATTGAATTGCGCCTAGTGTGGGGCCTGAAGAGGCAGTGCATGAAAATTATAAATCGCTGGAAAGAAAACTCATCCCTTCAGTGCTCCGCCTCATACCAATGGAAACCACACAGTGCTCCCCATAACTGTGGCAACCTAATGCTAGAATGGCATCATGTGCCGCATGTGGCCTCCTGCCCGTAGGTTGTTCATCCCTGCTGTAAGAACATTAATCAAATGGCTGGACTGTTTCTTCAGGTACGTAGGCACTGGCCAATCTCTGGCCTCAGATTCTGAGACTAGGGATTGGCCACCGCATTCACGTGTCTAGCATGTACATGCTGCCCAGAAGTAAGAAGAAGCACTCCAGAGTGGCTTGTGGGAGCTAAACAGGTGAATATTTGTTTTTCACGCATGCAGAAAGGGTCATAATTATTTATGTGAGCAGAAAGGAACAACATCCTTTTTAGGGGGCAAAAAAGCTGCATGATCTTTAATGGGGCAGAAAGGGGCATAATTATTTATGAAGACAGTTAAAGGGGCATTATTAAGTTTAAAGGCAGAAAAGACAACAAAATTAATTCTGGGGGCACTAAAATTGAGCGTGCTGTGGGGGTTTTATTTGCTAGCATGAAAGTGAGATTGAAAATACACTCATTGGAAACAATGGTTTCTATTCTTTGCGTATTGCATGCACAGATTTTGAGTGCACAAATACACCCATGTGAAACTGCCCTCAGGGCTCCTTCACATGGGCATGTTTGCACGCACAAAATCTGCACACGCAATATGCAGAGAGTAGAAACCATTGTTTCAAATGGGTTTATTGTCACAGTTCTGTTTTTGCGCGCACATTTCGCTCGCACATCAAAAACGTAAAAATGCTCTATTTTTGTGCATTTGCACACTTAAGGTCCCTATAGGAATCTATGGGGTGCGCAAATATGCATATATGTATGCGTGGAAAAGCACAAAACATTGCGCATACCTGCAAACAGCAGCACCTAAATTGGCTTAATAGCCACTGACCTCAGGGCGTATGGATGTATGCAGTTGTGGTCTATGAAGTACGCAGCAGTTTTCACGTGCGCAAAAAAAGCAGTAAAAAAGACGCGCATAATATGGAACGCAAATACGCTGGTGTGAATGAGCCTTTATACACAACGCTTTGAAGGCGGCCATAATGCTGATGTGGCCCTCGGTATAAATGAGTTTGATGCCGCTGCCTTCGGGGAGTGAAGACAATCACAAATGTGACTAAAATGACTTTCTGCTGACCGCTCTGCCGTCCTTCCTGGTGAATCAATAGCTTTTCTTATAAATGTATCCAAATTACTAAAAATACTTTGTTTCCAGAAAAAATATTATTTCAACGTAAAAACAGGTTCTGGTTCTTACTGAATTGAGCAGCGAGGAGCAGCTGTCATATCCGAGCGCGCTGCGAGGTGGAGCTCTGCAGTCCTTCTGTAGTCTGCGCTTCGGAGCGCGGCTGCCATATTCATTAGTCCAGCGTTTTATTACATGAGCAACTGACAATAATGGACTGTGAACCAGAGGATGTGAAGAAAATGGCATCAGCCAAGTTTGTCCGTCTTTATGGTTTAAAGCTTTAACCCTTTCATAACTGGAGCAAAATTCCACCTGAACTTTATTTTGGATTCGTATTGTACCCAAAAATCTTTTTTGGCAAGACACTTTCTTATTTAAAGGGCCACAGCGGTGATTTTTTTTCATTTCTTATGTATCTATTCCGCCAGTATATATAAGTTGGCTAGCGTTACCTTGGTTAGTTATTCCTTTCTATTTGAAACTCTCGGCCTCTTTCTCATGAGATGATCATGTGATCTCAATTCTGACCAGCTTAGATTTAGGGTAGTTTCACATTTGCGTTGGAACCTCTAGTCAGAGGTTCAGTCGCAGATCTAGCACTGAATACTGGAACAAAAAGTGCTGCATGCTAGTTATTCCTTTCAGCCAGCTGAGTGGAAAACGAACGGACACCATTAAAGTCAATGGGGTATATTTAAGGCTGTTCAGTTACGTCCTAAGACAAGCCAGTCGGCCGTGGGGATTCCCATTTCCTGCTCCCCGAACGGTGCAGGAAAGTGGATCCCTGAGCGCAGGTGTGAAACCTCCCTTACTTAGGTCTGTGTGCTCAGTTTCTAGTCAGTTTCTCAGGGCTTAAACAGACAAATGTGTTTGTGCACATTTTTGTGCAAGTGAAACTCACACCCGCAAAATGTAGCGAAGCGAACCCATTGATTTTAATGGGTTAATTCTCATTAGCGTGTTATTCAGAAAGCTTTTTATAGAAGTCTATGGCAGGTTTAAAAAAGCAAGGGTAAGGGTATGACCCAGCATACAACCCTTGTTCATCTGCAAATACGCTCCGTTGTGGTGAGCGTATTTGCGCATATGTTCATCTATCTAAACCCAAGTCTCTGTTATAATATTAGATGGACCTACCTCAGAAACTGCCTAGAGAGGGGCACAAGCACTCCTGTCACAGTTAGGCTGCCTACACACAGGCGACAAAATCACGTGAGATTTGTGCATTGCGAGACGCACACACCTCGCACAAATATGAATCCTATTCTTTTGAATGGGGTCATACACAGGAGCGATGTTTTCTTGCATCGCGGGATACAAATTGCGCCATGTGCTATCTTGCTGTGTGCTCTCACTTCACAGCGCCCATTGTTTTCAGTAGGGCCAGTGGCAGCATCGCCCCACATGCTAGGTGCAGGCGATGCGAGGTCTCCCGTGGAAAACAATGGAAGAAACTCCACATGTCGCCGCTATGCTTGTCAGCTACATCCCCAAAGTAATGTGATGCTATATGGAAGTGCTTGCCTGTCTGCTCTACTGCATGGAAGTGACTGCAGTTTATAGAGGAGACAGGTAATCACTTGAGGGGTGCAGGGATGGAAAAATGGGTTTTCGCTGGAGTACAGCCAAGCACTCTGAGTGGAGGATACAGAAGACAAGCGGGGAATTCCTGATAAGCCTCATCGTCATCTTTCAGCACGCTGAAAGACAACAATGAGCGACGGGATAACGAAAACTGCACGATGTCAGTGCAGTTAGACACAACGATTATCGCTCAAAAGACGGCTTTTGAGCGAATTTTGAGTGATAATCGCTGTGTCTAAATGGGCCTTTACTAGTGATTCATATAGACAGATATGCAGGGAGGATACAGATCACATTCAAGCCTCATATACACAGGGAAGCCCAGTGATGTCATTACTGGTATCACATAGTTCTCTAGTAACTGCCCAAATGCAGAATCACTCATGAGAGTGCCGTGTTCAGGGTTTTTGCATGACAGGGAACTGATTATTTCAGTTCTCTGTCATCCTGCCGATGACAATGTATGTAGGGCCATACTATGTCATCAAACCCAGCATGTAAATTACCAGGCTTCTGGCATAGGGACCAGTCCATTAACTGCTTCATGCCCGCCGAATGCAAATTTACATCTGACGGTCATGAAGTATGTGTGGAGCGGGCTTGGGTGCTGAATCCACTCCATACCCGGCATCTATTAGCTGTCTCTGACAGCCATCAGTAACTGCCATGATCAGAGTTAGCTCTTCTGCAGCAATCATCTTAAAGTAAAGATTTGATTTTATATTTGTCTTGCATATTTCGTACCTGTACCATGTTTCTAGAAATGTGATTGGTTAAAACATGTACTGGGATTGATTAATAGCTATGCGCATATATATATATATATTTCAATTCATTTTTATCTGTTCAGTCATGTCCGACTCTTGGATACTCTGTAGGCCGGTCCTCTTCACATTTTTCTATCCTCTACAGCTGCTTTCAGTTGCCTGATCTCCATTCCCGTGTCCTTCTTGATGGTGTCCGGCCAACATGTCTTTTGTTTTCCCGGCTTCCTTTTATCACTGACCATTCCAAGTAGCATCTCTTTTTCCAGCGAATTCGCTCTCATCACATGTCCAAAGTAAGTCCTTCTCGGTCTGGTGATCTTGCCCTTCCTGGGTTGATACAGTCCAGGATAGCTTTGTTGGTGACGCTGGCTATCCAGGGGATGCATGGAAGTTTTCTCCAACACCACAACTCAAAAGCGTTAATTCTTCTTCAGTCTGCTCTCCTCAATGTCTACATCTCACAGTTGTATGCAACAATCGGGAAGACGATGGCTGTGATTTAACTTTCTTTGATGGTGACCAAGACATCCTTGCACTCCCATATTGGGTGCATGCTCACTATGGCCGTACACCCCAGTGCTAATTAACATTTTATCTCACATGTCAAGCTGCTACTATGATTCATGAGGGAGCCAAGGAATATGCATAGATAGATAGATAGATAGATTACACACCAAAGTTATTATGTGCCTGTGCTCCCTCCCTTGACCAAGCTCATGCACTGCAACTCGGGCCATTATGTAGACTCATGTTATTACATTCACTACGTCTTACCTCTGCAAGCATTTTCGTTCATCTGCAAACAGGCTTTTTCAGGGGGTTTGACCCTCAGCAGTACAGAATAAAGTAATGGTTAGCTGGACAAGAGGCCTTTACTATGGCTCTGGGGGAGAATTTTCTTTTCCCTTGAGGGTAGTGCCTAGTTGTGTTGCCAAGGCCTATTGAAAAATAAAAAAAATTGACTTGTAGTGCAGTCACCCTCCAATAGGTGGCATTATGTAAGTAGGATACTTTTTACCCAGGGAGCATTGCATGCCCTATATAAACCTCCCTATGCCAACTTGGAGTTCTCCTCAAGGAAAAGCTTTTTGCCCCCAGAACTCCCTGCAGGAGGTAAGCCACTACCAGGGGTGTCTAACAGCGGCTTCTTCTTCTTCAATCATTGAAATAAACAAGCATACTAACAATCAGGAGAAATGACTGATGACCAAATGTGCATTCAACCAACAGTGATGATCATGTCATGTTATTGTAGCCCTGCTCTTTCCCTTGTTGCAGCAGAGCCTTTAGACTCCAAAGGCATTCAAGCTCCAATGTGCTTGCAAGCTCTATACCCTCATTACTACATGCTGTATATAGATTGCTTAATTAAAATCATTTAGCATTCTAATCAAAACTAAAAACTAATTCATGTTCAAAAAAACCATTTACAATTCATTTTTATTCAAATTCTTGAACTGTTACAATGTTGCTACATATTGCTACAATGAATATGTGCCCCCCATATTCCAGTTTACCCCATATCCATGCCTTTTGTATCGATATGATAACATTGTATATGTCTGCCAGGTTCTAGTACAATATATGTTGCCTTTATTTAAAGGATTTCATAAAATGAGTGTGACAAGCCCACAGGATAGCTCACATCAACAGCTCTACATTGCCTTGCAGGGAGAAACTGACAGCGAGCCACAGACACACATTTGCTGAGGATTCTTTATATCTGCAGATCTGCAAACGTGTCTCCCTCATAATATAGTTTCGGAGCTGCTTGGTGACCTTCCTCAAACAAAGAGATGGAGTGTCAACAAAGTGGTGTTTTATTTGGCTTAATCAAAGAAAGAGGAATTTATGTTGCATCTTATAATTCCAAAGAAGTGCCAGAGGTGAAACAATGTAGCTTCCCCGGTGATGGAGGAAACTGCTCAAACGACAATTCTGCAATAGTTTTAATATGGGACTTACAGTATAAGAGAGGCAATAATTCAAACATGCTTTAAGTAGAATATTTATAATTAAAGTTAGATTTTAAATCTACCAGGGAATATATCATAAATCTACATGTCATTACTGTCAGGCAGGTAGATGCAGGCTCTTTTACGACAGCTGATTCATATGAAGATATACATGGCATTCTGCTGAGAAAATTGCAGGACAAAGGTGACAATTCTGAATTCTGTACTGCCCTGCAACCTTCTTATCAGATCTCTTAGGCGTGTAAACAGAGCAGGTGATAAGTATATACAGTATAAGGGCATTCCTGTGTATGCAACTATCTAATATCTCGTTGTCAAGTCTCCTGGGTTGGCAGGCTGGGCATATATATGCGCTTGGTGCTGGAAGCCAGGAGGGTGCCAACAATACGCTTTGCCATTTTGGTTAGATTATATGAAAATACGGCTAGTGCAGAAAAATGTAAAATGTGTTAAGTCTGATCATATAATTACCAAAGTGACTAAACAGAAAGGCAGTTTAGAATAAAACACTCAATGTCCTCTTCTAGTAATCTCTTCCATCCCTGTTGCTCAGTACTGTAGACCTATAGGCAATCCATGTGTCGCTGTAGGAAGGAGAATAGTGTCATAATACAGCACTGGATGGAACAAAGCACATTGTTCTCATGGAATCTGAAAGTACTATATGCTGTCGTATGAAATCAGAGGCATACAGAGGTACGGTAGAGCCTCATAGAAGTTTATGGAGCAAATGAAGACACAAAACTGGTAAATTATCGCTGCTCTCTAATGAATTCTGACAGACAGTAGGATAGACATAACTCTTGGGGTTTCGGGAATACCCTAAAGTGCTGTTGGTACCTGATGGTGTTGTGAACAACTTCCCGCAGCCCCAAGAGTTATGTCTTACCCAGCCTGACTGATGAAGAGGCCTACCTCGAAACGCATATCTGCTGGTTTTAATTTATCAATTAAAAGAGAAGTTGGTTTAAATCTATCCTACTGTCTGTCAGAATTTATGGGAGAGCAGAACCCATTTGCCAGTTTTGTGTCTTCATTTGCTCCATATTTGACTGCCATCTCATGAATCTTTCTGATCGGTAGTGCCTCCTAGTGGAATTAGTTTAACATATATTTACACCTGTCTTTTCTCTCCAGCTTCTTGAGACCATTCCTCCGGGCCCCAGACTCTCATATACACTGGTTTTGCTCCACCTCTTTTCTATCTCATAGAAGTCTATAGCTGCCATATTGCAGCTCTCGTGTTAACCCTTTCCAATCCACTGTCTGACGTCTAAAGACATTATGATTTAAGGCTGAACAGCTCCGATATTGGAAGACGTCCATCAGGGTTCTCTTACTGTATATTGCCAGCCTCTCTGCTGTCGGAGCCTATCCAATGTGTCACCTCATGCAGTACTGGCTTTAGCCAGCAGATAGTGCCGTTGTATAAGGTAGAAAAAGAGTAAGCCCCCTAGGAAAACCAGGATACAAATTGGATTGGAAAGGGTTAATGAAGTCCAAGAGTGGCCACATGAAACGTAGTCCTTTTGCTTTCTGGAGATAAGCCACTAGAGTTCTCTTCAGGCAACTTTCTGCCCTCTCTTCATCCAGAACAACTGCCTGTTTACTGTGATTAGATGTGGACAGCCGAAATCGATTTCCAACCTGTTCCACCTCCATTCACTGAACGATCATCCTGTATGAAAGCACCGGAGCAATTAATGCTAGGATTAAGCATCCGACAATCATCCCTTGTAAAGGGACCCTAAGTGAGTATATTTGAGATGTTTGCAGGATATAATACGAGGGGTAATAATTAGAGATGAGCGAGCATACTCGATAAGGGCAATTACTCGATCGAGCATTGCCCTTAGTGAGTACCTGCCCACTCGGGAGCAAAGATTCGGCTGCCGGCGGCGGGCGGGGAGCAGCGGGGGAGAGTGGGGAGGAATGGAGGGGAGATCTCTCTCTCCCTCTCTCCCCCCCCCTGCTCCCCTCTGCCCATGGCCGCAACTCACCTGTCACCCGCGCCGGCAGACGAACCTTTTCTTCCGAGCGGGGAGATACTCGCTAAGGACAATGCTCGATCGAGTAATTGTCCTTAGCGAGTATGCTCGCTCATCTCTAGTAATAATAGCTTTAGGTTACCACTAATACTCATAAGTCACACTTTCAATTTACCACCCAACAGGACACATGTACGATATTGCTACTTTATTAAACATGAGTATGAGATAGATTGTATTTAAGAGGCATTTGACTTTAATTAAAATGAACTGTAGGTAAACTGAAAGTGTCGACTGCAGATTTAATTTGTATACAGATAAATTAGGCATATCACGTCTCCCTACTTCCTTACACACACTGCCTCGTCTTCGAGAGTTAACTTCCAACACCACAGTGCACCCAGCTGGCACCAGCTTTAATTGCAGCGCCAGTTTTAATGTTATTCTTCATTGCTTTTCAGAATAACACTGAAAATTAGAGAAATAAGCATATTTTATCAGGATTTAAGCAATTCTAAACACACATTTAAAACTTTTTCACTTACGACTGAAACTGTTTCACAAGCACATTATCTGTGAACGAAGCTACAAAAAATGAGAAGTTACTTTCCAGAATATTTCTAGAGCATTTGTTATTCAGTTCAGCAGTTTCTCAGATCTGTTACTGGGAAAGTTTGGCAGTAAGCACTACAGCCACTATAGGTTTATCTATGGGAGCCCAGAGGCTGAGAGGATCCATTCATGTGCAGGAACATGGCTACTCTAGGTGGTGAGAGTCTATCCCTGATGTTGGTTTAAAATATTATGAACTTTACTTACCCCCTCTGATGGCTGTCTCTACAGCTCCCGCACCCCTTGACCCCTAGTGACATGATTAGCAAATCTGTCCAGTTATGTAGCACGCGTAACTAAGAACATGATTTTGAACAACTTGAGGAGAAATCACTCAATGCTTTCTTTTCATTTTTGTAATAAAAGTATACATACAGAAGCTGGGCAAAAAAAATGAAAAACACCATATGAAATGCATGGGATTTTGATAATTAGCACCGAGCTGCCCTTTTGACCTCTACTTGGCTGAAAGCTTTCCAACCAAATTTGTGTTTACTTCACCTCTTGCCCTGCTCTGGGTGGTTTTGGGAGCCAGCTGGTAACAGCAGCTAATTGGCTCAAACCCCTGACCAATGGAACCTTGTTGCTCGGGTAGATGATCACTTCTGCCCGGCAGCATCTGTGTAATATTACCTCCACTTAAAATTGGTCTCTACATGACTTATTTAAATCTGATTTATAATCCCATGTAATGTAAGGCATGCATTTCGTATGGTCTTTCCATATTTTTGTCCATCCCTTGTATATTATAGAGATAGAATAGAATGTCATGCCTAAAAGTTCTATGAACACAGTCATAGATGAAAGAATTCTATTAGGCCTATTTCACATATGCACTATATATCCCTTGCTCTGTTCCGTCATTGGGACTGAACAACAAAAATAACTGAAGTCCTGAATCCTACATATGACAGGCAAGAATAGAGCCCAATGAACCAGGATCTGCGCCAGTAGCTTGGAAATGAGCCTCTGACAATCATGTGAGCAAAGCCTTAGTTGAATTAATTTTATTGGTACCTTAGGTATAGAAATTATCACTAATAGCTGTTGTCATTAGCTGGAAAATTACTATGGCTAGCTGATGGGCAGTAAAGACAAAAGTTAATCTTTGCAGATAACTAGTGAGTTGAAAGGCCAGTAGAAGCCACTTTAAGGGGAGGTGCAGTTGTAAACTGTTAGGGCCATTTTATACAGGAAGACCTGTTGGGTGCAGATGCCTTACAAGTCGTCCCAGCGATGATTGTTCCTGTGCTTTTACACAAGAGCTATCATCTCTAGTGAATGGTGGCAGAGAGGACTGGTGATCGTTCCGGCCTGCCCACCTCCACTCACAGTAAACAGGCAGTCAGTCGTTCATCGATGAACGACTGCCTGTTCACACGGGCAGATATGTTGTTCAGTTTTCTGCATGCAGAAACTGAACGACGAACAAGAAGCCAATTCTCGTTCCTTGTTCAGTCGGAGCATGCATTTACAATGAACAATTTATCAACCCGCGTAAAAGGGCCCTTAATGGCCTATCTGCAGGAGAGGTCATCAATAGTAGAACAGCAAGTGTCTACCGCCTGGGACACTAACTGATCAGTTATTCGCCGGGCCAGTGTGCTTGTAAACTGAGCTGATTTCCGCAGTGGCCAGTCTTGGTATTACAGGTAAAGTACCTATTAAAGTGAATGGAAACTTTGCCTGTAATACTAATCCTGGCCACTGCAGTGAGAACAGAACTGTCTGCTTCCTACAGGAATCAGCTTAGTGCATGAGCGCACTGGCCCAGCAAACAGTTGATCTGCGGGGATGCCAGGAGGAAGACCCTTGCTGATCTTCTATTGAGTGCCTATCCTAAATCAAGGCCATTATAAGTTTACAACTGGATAACCTCTTTAAGACACTGGTTAGGTATCTGTCATACTTAAAAGAGATGTCCATCTTCTAACTATTGAAGACTCATGCACCAATTCTTTGTTTCCCCGGGTTGGTGTTGCCGATAGTTCTGTAGTGGCCCGAAGTAGTACTGCAGGTTGAGTCTCACTAAATATTATAATGTTCTAATCATCATCTCCCATGCTGCCCAGTAGCAACTTTGTAAATCACTTACCATTTTGCTGATGCACTGGATGCTTCTGGATGGTGGCATGTCATGTGACTCGTGATGTCACTACTTTATGCTGGCCCAGTGATATGCCATAAACAGATCATGATAGTCCTAGTCCTGTATATGAAATGTTACTGGTGACGTTCCATTTAAGGGTGCCTACCCACTGGCGTTTTTTTTTCCCTGCGAAATTCGCAGCATTTTTTTTTCTCCTGGGGTCTATGGGACTTGTAATGTTAAAATCGCGATCGCGCAAAATCGCAATTTACCGCGAATCGGTAGGCGGTAGATGTCAGAAGATTAGCTGCAGCAATGTATACAAAGACCAGCAGGAAGGACCACAGCAGTAATGCTGGAGAAGCAGGAGATTTACAAAACAAGTCTTGTATTTTTTATTACAATTTTCCCTTTCACTTTCACTATCACAACTTTTTAAAGAAATCGGACCACCCCTTTAAGTTGCATTTCAACCATGGTATTTTACTGATGTTTCTCTTCCAGCTTATCTAGACAATAATATGCTAGGCAATGCTGTGAATACACACAGATACTGTACATTGTATCAGCAGTGGAAGAGTTGCAACACACACAGATACTGTAAATTGTATCAGCAGTGGAAGGGTTACAACACACACAGATACTGTACATTGTATCAGCATTGGAAGAGTTGCAACACACAGATACTGTATATTGTATCAGCAGTGGAAGGGTTACAACACACATAGATACTGTACATTGTATCAGCAGTGGAAGAGTTGCAACACACACAGATACTGTACATTGTATCAGCAGTGGAAGGGTTACAACACACACAGATATTGTACATTGTATCAGTAGTGGAAGAGTTGCAACACACACAGATACTGTACATTGTATCAGCAGTGGAAGGGTTACAACACACACAGATATTGTACAATGTATCAGCAGTGGAAGGGTTGCAACACACAGATACTGCATATTGTATCAGCAGTGGAAGGGTGGCAACACACACAGATACTGTACATTGTATCAGTAGTGGAAGAGTTGCAACACACACAGATACTGTACATTGTATCAGCAGTGGAAGGGTTACAACACACATACATACTGTACATTGTATCAGCAGTGGAAGGGTTGCAACATTAACAGATATTGTACATTGTATCAGCAGTGGAAGAGTTGCAACACACATAGATACTGTACAATGTATCAGCAGTGGAAGAGTTACAACACACACAGCTACTGTATATTGTATCAGCAGTTGAAGAGATGCAAGACACACAGATACTGTACATTGTATCAGCAGTGGAAGGGTTACAACACACATAGATACTGTACATTGTATCAGCAGTGGAAGGGTTACAACACACACAGATACTGTATATTATATCAGCAGTGGAAGGGTTGTAACACACACAGATACTGTATATTATATCAGCAGTGGAAGAGTTGCAACACACACAGATACTGTATATTGTATCAGCAGTGGAAGGGTTGCAACACACACAGATACTGTATATTGTATCAGCAGTGGAAGAGTTGCAACACACATAGATACTGTACATTGTATCAGCAGTGGAAGGATTATAACACACATAGATACTGTAAATTGTATCAGCAGTGGAAGGGTTGCAACACACATAGATACTGTACATTGTATCAGCAGTGGAAGAGTTGCAACATACAGATATTGTATATTATATCAGCAGTGGAAGGTTTACAACTTACAATGATACACAAATTAGTATTTTCAAAATGGATTGCAAGCAACCCGGACTGATCACATTGACGTAAGTTCACACTTTGCACATTTTTTGTAGTCTTTCACTTGTGGAACCCACAACAAAATTCTACAACAAAGCACAGTACAATGTAAGTGAATGGGGCTTTAACAAACAGCATTCACTCACAGCGTCCAAAATCCGTAATGGGTTCCAGACATGCTGTGCTTTTTCAAATCGGCAGCATGCCTTATTTATTGCAGAAATTCCATGGATTTTCATTGTGATTTTATTCATTGCAATCCATCGAGTCTAACACGCGATTTTAATGCGGATTTAGGTGCAGATTTGTAGGCTGGCTCAACTGCGTTATTTTAATGCTGTGTGCGAACGCTGCCTTTGGTGGTCAATCAGGTTTTTCTGTTTTTGCCACTGTAACAACATAAACACAGTGGAAGTGTAAGCTGTGCTTAAGGCCAGATTCATATCGAATTATTTGCACACACAAAATTTGAGTGTGCAATGCACAGAATAGAATCCATTCATTTCAACGAGATCGTTCACATGCGCATATTTCTCCTGCACATTTGGCTTGTGCAAAGAAACCCGCAACATGCTCTATTTCGTAGAGTTGTAGAGTAGGAAGGGACCTCCAGGGTCATCGGGTCCAACCCCCTGCTCAATGCAGGATTCACTAAATCATCCCAGACAGATCTCTGTCCAGCCTTTGTTTGAAGACTTCTATCGAAAGAGAACTCACCACTTTCTGTGACAACCTGTTCTACTCATTGATCACCCTCACTGTCAGAAAGTTTCTTCTAATATCTAATTTGTGTCTCCTCCCTTTTAGTTTCATCCCATTGCTTCTAGTCTTTCCTTGTGCAATTGAGAATATGGCTAATCCCTATTTGATCAGATATTTGTAGACAGCTACTAAGCCTCCTTTCTGCATATTTTTTTTTGCAAGCTAAGCATTCCCAGATCCTTTAACCGTTCCTCATAGGACACAATTTACAGACCGCTCACCATCCTGGTAACTTCTCTGAACTTGCTCCAGTTTGTCTATGTATTTTTTAAATTGGCGTGCCCAGAACTGGACACAGTATTCCAGATGAGGTCTGACTAAGGAAGAGTAGAGGGGGTAATTACCTCACATGTTCTAGACTCTATGCTTCTCTTAATACATCCCAGAATTGTGTTTGCCTTTTTTGTTGCTGCATCACACTGCTGACTCATGTTCAGTCTATGATCTATTAGTATATCCAAGTCTTTTTCACATGTGCTGCTGCTTAGCCCAGTTCCTCCCATTCTGTATGTTCTTTTTTCATTTTTCTGTCTAGATATAGGACCTTCTATTTCTCCTTATTAAATACCAATCTGTTATTTGCTGTCCATTGTTCAAGCTTGTCATTTGCACACTCAAAGTCTCCATAGAAGTCAATGGGGATGCGCAAATGCATGCACAATATGCTAGGAGATGTGTGAAACACTGACCAATTAGCCATTGTCATTGTTTGCAGTACACAAATGAACATGCCTTGTGGGTCCAAAGAATAACGTAAAATATGCTGATGCGTGCGCAAAAAGCATTGTTCATTCTGCAACTATGCAGTGGTACATCTACCTGTGTAAACAAGGATGTGCTGCCGACAACAACGGAACTGCATGTACCCAAATGATTACATTAGTAATAGTTCAGGCACATACTATACAGTAGTGCTGATTGCTCCATGTCAAATGAGCTGGGAGAGCAACAAGCGACTTGCAAAAACGTTGATCACAGCTTGTTCTTGGCAGAGAATCTGACAGTGTAAAAGCACCCTTACATATTCAGGCCCACTTACATGAAGTGATGGCCAATAAACTACTGCTGAATAGAGTTGTTCTTCCATTGTTAAGACTTCTATTCACACCTAACAAGAAGAATTATGGGCTTTCATGAATTTTTAAGTATGAACAATCAATTTCATGAATGGAAAACAAGCATTTTCTAGTTTTTGGTTCCCATTTTTTTTATCTAAAGAAAGTGTTCTTATCACATATTAGTAGTAGCAATATCTACTGCTATTGTGATCTTTTTAACTCTTACATTTCCAGTAATCACTATGTGTAAATGCAGCTTTACATCCAACTACTGTACTGGGAATCACATACTTGCCAAATGCAGTCATTCTGAAAACGTGCTTGCAGAAAGGAAAAGTCAGACATATATATATATATTGGCTCATATACATGGAGTTCTATGTACAGTATTCATTCTATACTTAGTTTTAACCATTTGGAGGCTAAAGCTTAGCAGTGAGCATATTCGCAATTCAAAATAGAAAACATCTGATTTACATACAGCAGCAAGAAAACTGATTAGTAATAAAATGTGGTTTGATTTTTGTATAGATGGATAGAAACAATTGCAAAAAAAGTTAAGCGAATCCAAGGAATTACCTGGAATTCTGCATTGATTGCTAATAATATGTTATCTAACTCACAATTATAGACAAACACAATCTATTTAATTGTACTGTCCGTGTCTTTTATTGAGCACATTGAGTAAATATCCACAATACAGGAAGAAAATATCAAGTGAATCTCTGTATCAATGATTTCTCAAAGTGCTAATTCGCAAAATGTGTTTCAATGAGAGAAATTGGAGGTGTGGGTTTTATTGGGTGCTTTGACCATTAAATAAATGCCCACCATGCCTGTTTACTGTCAAATCTGTTATTTTCAAGAAATATAGGTCAATGTAAATTATGCCTCGATGCAAGAACTTTCAGAAGACCTCAAAAGACATGTTACAGAGATTCATATGGCTGAAAAAGGCTACAAAACTATTGCTAAATCTACATCAATCCATGGTTAGACAAAATATCTATCTATAAAAACTCAAGAGTAACAACAAAGACCTACAGAAGACTCCAAAAACTGGAAAAAACCTATTAGAGAGATGAAACAATACCTCCACAGCGCCACCTATTGGAAGGCAGCAATACCTAAAGTCAATGGTGGACTCTTTATACAAGCCTTGCAACAATGTTTGCTTTCAATTCCTGGTCATTGCAAGGCTTGTATAAAGAGTCTACCATTGACTTTAGGTATTACTGCCTTCCAACAGGTGGCGCTGTGGAGGTATTGTTTTATCTCCCTTATTTCCATATTACCCAGAGGAGTGTAAATGGCCTTTTAAGTCTCCTCACTCACCATCTAGTTGCTCTCCCTAAGGAGAAAAGATAGCGTTTCTGACCTACTATTAGAGAAACACTGAACAAGAATGGTCTTCATGGAAGGACACCAAGAAGAAAGCTACTGCTGTCCCCAAAAAATATTGCAGCCAATGTCAAGTTTTTGTAAGACCACCTGAATGTTTCACAATGTTTCAGGGAAAATGTTCTATGGACAGATGAGACAAAAGTTGTACTTTTTAACACAAAGGCACAATGCTATGTCTGGCAGAAAAAGAACACTGCACAGCAGCACCAAAATTTCATCCCAACTGTAAAGTGAAGCATCATAGTTTGGGGCCACTTTGCAGCCTCATGGCTTAGATCAAAACGTATTACAGGAGAGTGTAAGGGCAGCAGTCCATGACCTCAAGCTGAGGAGATGTTGGGTGATGCAACAAGACAATGATCCAGAGCATACCAACTAGAGTGGTTGAAGTAGAAGATTTGTGTTTTGGACTGAGTCATTCTTAACCCTAGACAATTTGTGTTAATATCATGACTAAATTGATAAGCAAATGTGCAAATCACATTAATTACCTAAAATGACATTTTTTGCCCAAAATCCCCCCAACGTGCTGGCCACTAGGGGTCTCCTTTCCTTCCAATTTGCTGACCATTGCCTCTTGTCTAGTAAAATCTGTCTTTAGTAACAGAGATAACAGGCCAGAACGCAGGAAGAGGAGGGGAAGAACGAATCATACTGCTCATAGATGTCTATGGAGAGAAGAGGGGAGGGAGAGAGCCTCACACAATTACTGCAACAGCTAACTGAGAATTAGAGATGCAGCCTGCTGAAGTGATAATTGGTGAAAGATACAGGATTGCAAGTCACATTTTGATACTCATGACCAGAAATTTGTCTAGTTATCCAGTGATTCATGCCCACTTCTATGTTCTTATATAAGTAGGCAGATTTCCCACTGGGTATCACTGTATTGTGAGCGGTAATTGCTGCCATGCTTGTTGTTACCCAGCTTCCCAAGAAACAAATACAACAAACAAACATCTAAATAGAATTTTCACAACTTTACAGAAGGGGGCAAATTAGGGACTTGTGTTTACTCGTGATTTCTTAAAGGGGTTTTCCAAGATTTAAAAATCACATATGAGGCAGATAAAGGTGTAAAATAGAGACAAAAATTACACTCATCTTTCAAATGACCCCCGCTGTCCAGCAGTGTCACACCTGTACCCGTTAGTCCAATCCTGGCAGCGACTGCAGTGGTCACATGCCATTCACTGATAACATGGCCTCTGCAGTCATGTGCCACTCATGCACAGATGTCCCGCCCCATTGGAAGGGTAGTTTTTGTATTTTATATCTTAATCTGCTCCCTGTATTATTTTATTTTTTTTCAATCTCTGAAAATCCCTGGGACTTCATGGGGAATCGTTTTTTATTTGTGACTGAATCAATAAAACCAACCAATCTGTGTGACTAGCAATGATAAAAGTCACAACCTGAGCAAGAATGTAACAATATTACATTATTATTATATCACTTTAGTTTATGCGTTTCATAATTTACCATTAATAACAGCAAGCATTCAAAATGTCTATATTTTTACAGAAAAGCTGCTCCTGAGGCCAATATGGAAAATATAAGTCTTCTTCGGGCTTCCTTCACACACAAACTTCTTTGATGGCTTTTTTTGCCACAAAAAAAAAAAACACAAGTAAAATAATGCAGCAATTTTTAAACTGGTATCCGTGTTATTTGGAGGCTTTTTTGGTGGTGTTTTTAAATGCCGAAAAAACGACAAACTTACATCCTGCTGCAATTGCAAAAAAACACCCAAACAAAAACACAAAAAAAATCTAAAAAATAAGTGGTGTTTTTTGTGTGTTCCATATTCTGCAGTTGATGTACAGCTAATTTCTAGTCGCAACATTTTTTCCGAAAAGAAATGCAATACAAATGGCTTCAAAAAAAAGTCCTGGCAATGTTACATAAATTCCAGTGTATCAACCCCTCCCTTCATTTAGAATAGAGTAGTGACAATGAATACATAAAAATTGGTGCAGTTGTCATAGCAACCAATTTGACGTTTGCCATGGGGGACTGCTCCGCTTTTAGGGCTCTTTCACAAGGGCTTGGTTTTAGCGCAGAATAGGCGCGTCAAAAAATAGCGGCTAAACTGCGCTAAAAATTGTGTGAACGGGCAATTATTCATGCGCAGAAGACCCAATCTTAATGTGCGTGAAAATGATGCATTCACTGAATCCGTGTATTGGTTGAAAAAAGTGCAGCTGCTCCAGGAGGAGAGACAGATAAAGCCCCACAGAGCTTTGGGATTTCCCCATAGCAGGGAAAAAGTGAGGGAAGGGCTACAGGGGAATAACCCATAGCAGGGAGAGAGAGCAGGGCTATGGGGAGCCCAGAGGGATATCCCATAGTGCAGAGAAAGAGGAGGTGGGGCTAGCGGGCTTCTCACATGGATTCCCCATAGCAAGAAGAGAGAGGGCAGGGCTACCCCCACTCTCTCCCCCCACAGTCTCAGGGAAAGTTTCCAACCTCACCCCCTCTCTCTCCCTGCTATGGGGAAATTCCTTGGGGAACCTATTGTTCAGGAGAGAGGTGTAGAAAGTCCCCTACTGTCCCCAGCTACTGGGGAATTGCTCCAGCATTGGGGCTGGTTGGAATTCCCCACTGCTTACAGCAGGACATTTAAAACATGCTACCCAGAAGCACATTAAATGCCCCGATGTAAACTTGTGTTAGTCCCTAGGGATATTAAGCAAAACCCTGAGGAAATGAACGGAACCCTCGGGGCTTTCACTCCTCCCCACGGGAACAAACACAGGTTTACAGCGGGACATTTAAAATGTGCTTCTGCGTTAAGTGGTGCCGCTGTTGTTTGGAATTCCCCCGGTCAGCAGATATCCTCCTTATGACTTGTAATCTTCTTTTTGGAGCCTCGGACACAACTAAACTCCTGCTCCCATAGGAGTCTATGGAGACTGCTGCGCATCACACACCAAAGATGGGTCAGGTCCTATATTTTCGTGCAGCACAGCCCTTAGATGCGTGCATTACAGTTACATGTCCTATCTTTGTAAGGGTGACTACCCACTACAGTTTTTTCTCACTGCAAAATTCACAGCGTTTTTTTTCCTGCAGGGGTCTATGGGACTTGGAATGTTAAAATCGTGATCGCGCAAAATCGCGATTTTGCACGTCTAACATTCCTTCATCTGAATGTTTCTATAGAAAACCATTACATTTTTTCCCCGCACCTATTCTGCATAAAAACGACTCCCGTGTGAAAGAGTCCTTACTTTGCTCTAGTTGTCATGATCTGAATAAGTCAAGAATATACTGCAGCTGCATACGTCAAGGAGCAATCAGTTATATACACTTGTCTCTACAGTATGTCTATAGATGTACATCTGCCCAATACATGTGATCGTGTGTAGATTTAATCAAATGCTGTTCCCAACTATTTGCTGAGGACAAAAAACAACACCTATGGACTGCGGTTTTTAACCTTTTTTTTGCACCAAAAAAATTTGCACCCGTATATTAGCTGCGGATCTATAGGGAAACGAACTGAAGTGAACTAAACAATTGCACCCATTTTCAGTTGATTTCTCTATAGGAGAAAAATGATTATAAAAATGTGTGCATGAAAAAATTCCGCTCGGAAAATGCCTTTAAAAAAGCATGCGCCAGGTAAAGAATTGCGGGCTTTTTTACGTGTTTTTTTAGGGCTAAAAAAAGCACCAAAAAGTGCATGAAGAAAGTGCAAAGCTTTTGTCGCGCAATCTTTCTGTAAAAAAAAAAAAAGGCTTCCTATACTGAAGCCTATGAGATAATGGCGGAAAAAAATATCATACCCAGAGCACGTTGCGATGTTGAAAAAACTCCAACTACCGAAGTGCCGCAAAAGAGCGAAAAAATGGCTCAAAAATGCGGGTTTTTTTGCACGGTTTTTCATATTTTACCACTGACATCTGGATGCAGGATTCTTCACCACAAGGCAACAAAACACGCTAGCGTCAAAATCACTGAAAATGCTGCGTTAATGAGACACAAACTACGGAACCTTTCACATATATAGACTCTTTCTTCAAGACGCAGTTTAATCTATTGCTTCGATTTCCGTTCCATAAACCGCATGTAAACACACACATTTCGGTGTAGAGATTTCTGCATCTTTAGGGCTTTTACCCACTAGCGTTTTTTTTTACACTGCGATATCGCTGTGTTTTTATAATGGGACTTTGTAATGGTAAAATCGCATCGCACAAAAATCGCAAAAGCACAAACTGGCAATTTTTGTGCGATATGATTTTAACATTAGAAAGTCCAATTATAAAAACGCTGCGATATCGCAGTGTAAAAAAACCCGCTAGTGGGTAGAATCCCTTAGGGTAGATTCACACAGACTATTTTTTTTAGCAGTCCTGAAAAATAGCCCCATTTTTTTTTTGTGCCACGTGTTTTTCAGATTTTTTTCCCGTGAAATTTGAATCCGTTTTGCATCAGCTATTTTATGAGCATAAAGAAACGTATGACGGGTTCTGCACTTTTCCAGGTTCTGCACCCTTTTTTTGTGTTACCATGGTTACATGCGATAAAAATGGATTGCAATCACATCAAACAAGTGCAATTTCTTTTTTTAAACTTTACCCATAGGCTTGAATGGACGATTTTCTTCGAAAATCACAACAAAACTGGACATGCTGCACTTTTTTTTGCTCTTTTAAAAAAAAATCGCACACGTGAATATAACCATTAAAAATAATATGCGTTATAGCTGTCCGATTTTTCCGGATGTCGATATAAGGTGCGTGTTGCAGCAATATTGCGCACGTGTGAAAGCTCCCTGCATGTGACATCAGCCTCTCTCTCCCAGCAGCATTTTCCTGCAAGACACTCCAGACAAAGTGAACTTCTTGGGAAATAATGTCACCTCGAATATATAATATTATTGTTATTATACTTTTATTTGTAAACAATCCACAACATTACTTCTTCACTCCAAATTCCTGTTTTGGCCCCAGATTCTCCTTTCTTGAGGATTTGGTGTAGAAACTAGACATTTAGAGCACTTCCTGTGATTAAACGACACTTCCAAGGCACCTTACTAGTGAATGGCATGTCAGAAAAAACAAAAGTGCACCCCTGAAGACGGTGATTGTGGAAGGGGGGAGACTTGAAGGAGGGGGAGAGTGGCAAAATAAAGCTAAAGAGGAAAAAAAGTGGGTGGAGGAAGAGCGAAAAATGCCCTAAAAAAAAAATTAAAGAAGGCAGAGAGTGAAGGAGGAGAGCGGGGCGCATGCGCAGTGGCGGCCTCTGGGCCATATTGGAATGAGGCAGTGAGCAGCGGCGGGGGGTGAGGAGCTGAGGGGAGAGAGAGCAGCGCACCGGGCCCGGCAAATCAGCCTGGAAAAAGTCTGGACGGGTAAGGAAAAGCTCTGCAACGGGTCTCCTCAGATAGGGGGGAGTCTGGGCTGTCTGCTGAGGGGCTTTTCTCGCCTCTCTGGGGCTTCTGGGCTTTTTTAAGAGCTTCCCAAGTTTGCAACAATGTATTCCTGTAGGAGGATGTTGTGTATATGTGTGAGCATGGGAGGGGGCAGCTGCACTTTAGCAGTGCATGGATATCTAGATCATTGGGGCTCTTCATTCCCCTCTTCTCCAGGACTTCGCACAAATTACAACACATAAGGCAAAAAAAAAAAAAAATGAGATCAACAACTTCATGCAAAGTCAGCAGCTAGAATGGTGGTGTGTGGGGGTCCTGGAGCAGGGGGCATGGGGGGACGTCACTTATAGGGGAGATGAGACCACAACGCACATTAAAGCTCTCACTACACTCATCTGCTTCATGACAGTACAATGGGTTTTTTTTTCTTCTAGTGGTGTCCTTTTAATTTTGATTATTTAACCTGTTCAGTGCTGCAGTTCCTCGCTTCCTCTTTTTTATGGTTTGATGGAGGCAGTGAATTGTCGTTCACCAGATTTCTTTTTGAACCCATGTTTCTTTTCTCCAAATATTTTGATGTTCTCCCCGCAATTACTTACTGTAAGATTTTTTTTTTTTGTATTTATTTGTTTTTGTTACAGTTTTGCTTTCTACTCCTGAATTTGACCCCCCCCCCCTTCCTATAAGTCAAATTTTGGAGAATACCAAACGCATTTTTTATTTTAGTTCTTCTACTGGCACATGAATCTGCCACTCACATTACTTTTGTTTATTTTTTAAACCGACACATAAAACACACCACAGGCCAGTTTGATACAATGTCTTGAAAGATTTTATTTAGTGAGGTTCTTAGAAATACTATTGCAAAAGCCTGTTGCTTTTTGCTAAAATAAGGCACCAGCAAACTTTAAAAAAAAAATGGCAAAAACCAATCTGCTGCCTATGTAGGCATTGGCATACGTCACCATGTGGATTTCACAGTATGGCCAGATGTGGAGGAAAAGCCACAGTAAAACAAATCTGCAGTGGGAAAAACTGCAGCGAATGATACAGTTTTGGCACAGATGTCAGTGTGGGTTTGCTGCAGATGTCACACCTTCATTTGAAAGGGGTGGAAATCCGCAGCATCCATTGACATGCTGCAGATTTAAAATCGACACTGTAGGTAAACTTATACTACTGATGTTTTTTGTTTTCTTTTGCAGCTTGTGGGTAACTTCTTGAATTCTTGCCTATATTGCTTGGAGGGTAAAACGCTGCCTGTTTTTCACAAGCAATTCTACTGCAGAAGAGCCACGGGTGTTGGAGCGACTTAGCCGCATGCTTTTGCGTTGCAGCCGGCGCTCCCATAGGAAAAAGCACTGCCGCAACAGAAAAAAAAAATAGACCTGCTGCAGCCGGGAAATCCACGCTGCAGCGCTGGCTAATGACAGTTTTGCCGTGACGGATTGGCCGTCCCATGGGGACGAGATTTTTGACAAATCTCATCCACGTGGCTGGCTAATCCCGGGATTAGCGGCCGCAGGGAAATTCTTCACGGCATTTCTGTGGCAAATCCGCCCCGTGTGAACCCAGCATTATGGTATTTTTACAGGTGTGAAACGGCTGTGGAATTTCCACAGAAGAAAACCACAGCAAGTACGCAGTGGCCAAGTTTGCACCTAAATGGCGCGGATTTGGGCGCAATTTTATTAGCAAATCTATTCCGGATTTTAACCTTTGTATTTCAGGAGTTGAAATTTGCCACATAAATAGGCAAGCTGTGGGTTTAGAATTTGGGCTACAGATTTTTTTGAGGACTTTTTTTTTATAGTTTTGCTCCACATGCAAAAATTTTTAGAAACCTCCCCTTCATGACCTGTATTGCGGATTTTCCAGAGCAAGATCCACTACAGAAATCCCGCAACACTTATGCGGTGTGTGTAGACGGCCTAAGGCTAACACGTAGCTGTAATTTTTGGGGGCAGAAAAAATGTGTAAAAGAAAACGCCACTGCAGATGTATGAAAGGCGTGCAAAGCCAGTTTCACACGCATATACCTTCTTCTTAGTGGGGGTTTACTTTAAAATCTGCATGAAAAAATTAGTGGCTACATAGTCAACAATTTAGAATCAGTTGAGTGTTTTTCTCTATAGGCTTCTCTATCTCTATAGAGTTTTAGGCCAGATTTTCATGGGCGTATTTGCGTACGCAAAATTTGCATGCGCGAATGGATTTGTTCACATGCGCATGTTTTTTTTCTGTGCATTTCGGTCTTGCTCAAAAAAAATAAAAATTAAAAAGCATCATGCTCTATTTTCCTGCGCAGCAAAAATGTCCCCATAGAAGTCAGTGGGATGCACAATTGCGTACAAAACATGCTAGGAGATGCGTGAAACACTACACAATTGCACAGGAAAAAAAACACATCTGGAAGTCAGACTAATTAGCCATCCCAATCAGTGCATAGTTCTTTTGCCGCACGCAGAAAAGCATTGTTCATTCTGTAGTAATGCTGCACTCACGCACGCGCAAATTCACATATGCCCATGTGAATCTGGCCTTAAAAACACAAAAGTGCAAAATGTAAAATAAAAAGTGCACGTACAAAACTTCTTGGAATGTGTGAAGAATCCCTAATGGTACACTTGCTATTTGGATAAAGTGAAATAGATACTTGGAGAAAAGTGGAAGTTTTCTGCACTCCTTTTACAAGAAGTAATTTGGAAAGTGAAAATGGTAATCTCAGTGGTTTGGACAGTGATTGCATTTGTCTTCGTGCAATTTATATGGGGTAACACGCAAATGCGCACACAGCGTGCAACTGGTGGGCAATTCCATGAAAAAAAGCACATGTAGAACTTATTAGTCTAAATGGCCATATCAATCGGGGTGTGTTCATCTGCCGACACGGTGAATGTGACCGATCTACCTGCTAAATCGCTCAGTGTAAAAGTACGCTTCCGGAAATTGACCTGCAGTGTAGATTTTACTTCTACAGCAGGTCAATTTATGTGATACAGATTGTTGCCACTAATTAACCCCTTCAGATGAATGGAGCGAAGTCTGCTGTGAATCAATAGCAAAATCCGTGAATGCAACGTAAGGGTAGATCCAGGCGTGGTCTAAATGCTGCATATCTTCTACAATGGAATTGTGTGCAGAAAATATGTAGCGTTTACAGTAGCAGTATAGTGTAGTTTTTTTAGTATAACTCATGCATGTGCTCCAAGCTCCACCCCCCCCCCCAAAAAAAACCCTCCAGTCTTCACA
Organism: Eleutherodactylus coqui; assembly: GCF_035609145.1. Taxonomy (NCBI): domain Eukaryota; kingdom Metazoa; phylum Chordata; class Amphibia; order Anura; family Eleutherodactylidae; genus Eleutherodactylus; species Eleutherodactylus coqui. The sequence continues at coordinate 147,454,669 of NC_089839.1, forward strand.
TAGCAGTACAGCGTGTGTCAAAAATTTGTATTACAAAATGTTTTGCACCACAAATTATATTCTGCTTTCTGTATTAATATTAAAAAATTAGTCAGTCTAATTGCAGACTTTAACACATAAAATGGGGCAAAAACATAAAAAAACACCCTATCCGTATAGTTTACTTTGCGCCATGAAATGCAACAATTTCCATCTACCACTGTGCGCCTAAATTGTCACAGTCTGCATTCGCAAATATGTTTTACTCCAAAAACTTGATTCTGCGTCATCTACTAATATAAAATAATTAGTCAGCAGTCAAAATAATGATGATAAAACAAAAATGTGGGCAAAATCAAGACCCCCCCCCCATCCATGTAGTGTTTGTCCCAAAAACTGCGTCAAAACGAGTGTACGGCACGAATTTGCCTCTTCATTTACACCAACTTTCAATAGGCTTTATCAGTGCCACTTTTTTAGTTCAATTATTATTTTATTGTCATTTTCAAATAACCAACAGCTTTACAGTAATGTATGTCAAACTGAGGGGCTTATGCGTTACAAGTTTAGATGTTGCTCGTTACTGGTGATCTTTTGGAATTCTCATTTACCCCTCCAGGCCACTCACAATATCCAAAATCAAAACTAAACAAAATAATAGGATTAGAAGAAAAAAAAAACACAGCAAAATTCAGTACCATGAGAACAGAACAAACCTGGGGGGGGGGGGGGAGGCTAGGAAAGAGTGAAAGGAGAGATAGGGATGGGGATGGGGGTTACGACCTTGCTCAAGTGATGTGATGAGCTCGCTAGTAGTCCAGTCGACCCGTTTCAAGCCAAACTTTGAAAGTGTCTGAAGCCCTCATGGCTATCCAGGGGCTCCAATGCTCATAGGATCCGATCCTTTCCTGTTCGTCCCCAGTACTCTCCTCATATCTCATGAGCAGATTTAATTTCTCTGTCCATGTGATCCTTGATGGGGAGGAGGGGGATCTCCATAAGCCCGGGATCGACATCCTCACCGCTAATATGATCCGACGTAATAGGTCTGCCTTAACTTTGGCGATTGGCCCTGGACGCACTAAGAGAAGGGCCATCTCAACTGTTATGGATACTGTTGACCTGGTCATAGCGTTATACAGCAATTCCACACTGCTCCACAAACTATTGACGGCTGGACATTGCCACCAGATATGTATCATTGATGCAGGGCCATTCTGGCATCTCCAACACTCCGGGGAGACCTGGACATCCATCTGGTCTTGCCTCATCGGTGTCCTATACCAGCGAGAGAGTATCTTAAAATTCTGTTCCTGAATTTGGTACTTTTATGACAAGAGAAGGAAGGCCCTCTGCCAATCTGTTCTGGAGTACTGTTTCCCCATCTCTCGTTCCCACTGGCCCGAGTAACTAGGGAGAGAGTCCTCTGTCCCTCCGTCAAGCAACATTTTATAAATTACTGAGATCCCATGTTCGATAGGGGACGACATCATACAGAGATGCTCAAATGGCGTCAACTGTCGTCCTCCGTTCCGGCCTGGCGTCAGGGACTCCACGTACCCCCTCACCTGCATATAATTTAACCAAGCTCCCGGAGGAGGTCTAGAATCTCTGTAGAACTCCCCCAAAGGCTTCATTCCCTCCTGTGACATCACGTCTCGGACTCGCGGGATCATGGGACCAGGTAGGGACAGGACCGTGTCATTGTTCCATGTAGCCATGAATTCCGGGTTAGCTACCAACGGTGTAAGTATCAGTGCCACTTTTTACTGACAATTGGTTGTACTAACGCTTCATAAACATGTCAGAAATATAGACAGAAGCTCACCCTGCCCACTTTCAGGGGGGAAAAAACTGACAAGCTTGTCCGATCCTTTTCTTCCTTTTTGGTGCAAACTATTTGTGAATTTGTCTATAACACTGTGTGCCTTAATTCTTGCGCAATTTTAAACAGAAATATGTTGTAAATGTCTTTATATAGAAGGCCAGCGTCTTTTAGACAGTTTTCATAAATCTGTTTCTCATGCATGTCCCAACTTTTCATTGGTGTACATCAAAACGCCTTGTTTTTGCTCCTAAGGGCACTTGGATAATAAGGGCTCTCTATAATAAGAGTCTAAGTTAGAGAAAAAAAAAACTGACGAGTGTGATATTTGGTCTGAGAACTGAGATCGATATTGTACTTGTAAACATATAATTTTTCTTTAACTACGATGCGTTTTGTGAAAACCACATATAGAATCACTGTACAAGTCACGTGGGGGGGGGGGGGGGGAATCGCCTATTCCAGTAATTTCAATAGTAAAAATCTAATTGAATCCTACTTATCATGTAAGTGCAATGTGACTTTTTTTTTCCTTTTGTCTCCCATAGGAAACAATGGGTGATACCTTGTTTCCCTGAAAATAAGACCTACCCTGATTTTCCAGGATTTTAGGATGCAAAATGATTTTTCAGGATTTTTGAGTATGCTTAAAATATAAGCCCTACTCCCAAATTAAGCCCTGCTTACAGTTAATAAAAGTCAATTTAAATAGTATCCAGGCAGCTACACATCTAAAAAAAGGGAAATCCTTATAATTAAAAATGAATATAAGACACTGTCTTATTTTTGGGGCCTTAGTAGACTCGGTAAGCGGAGTATCGCCCAAAAGTAGGACATCCTGCTGGAGAAATATTGTACATGTAAATACTTATATTACAAATAATGGGTTTTATTTCTGCACCAATTTAGTGCGTTTTGCAGCACGATAAAATCCCTCAAGTCAGTACTGCCTAACAGGTTAATCCTCTGTTCTGACTAATGTTCTTTGTAAATGCCCTGGGGTCTGCCAAAGTTTGGTCTCACTGGTTTCCACAATGAATGTTGTACTTGTAGATTTTCATTGGGAGATCTACACCAAAAGCCACAAGAAGGCACAGTGCAATACGTTTGAATAGGGCTGCACAAAGCACACACAGTTCATAAACTTGTGCAGAAAGTAGATTTTTTTATTTTTTTATTTGGATGTTTAATGCAAAATGGTGAAATCCAGCAGGTAAACCGGTATCAGAATCCACACTTAGGATCTAATGTACAGAGTCTCATTACAGCTCAGTTTGGTACAAAGTCGTCATAGTATTACCATTCTAATGCATGGGGCCCCTACTGTACCTCTGCATGCCTCTGACTTCATCCATCGCATGCTAATGTTCTCACTATACATTGCTTCCAACAGTAATTATACCTGGAGTCGCACTCTAAGGGCCTTCTCACACTACAGTTTTCAGTTCCAGTTTTGTGCAAACTGTGGCAGCAGTGCAACTTTTGTTTTATATCGGGGGGAAAATGGCAAGCATGCTTGTGGTTAACATAAAATGTCCATTTCCATAATAATAATAAACTTTATTTGTATAGCGCCAACATATTCCGCAGCGCTTACATAGACAGGGGGAATACAGAAAGACAAAGGTACAAAAATTACAGAACCACGGTTACATAGTAATCAATTGATGGAAACAATAGGGGTGAGAGTCCTGCTCCAACGAGCTTACATTCTACGAAAGGTGGGGTGATACAGAAGGTAAAGGGGCTGGAGATGTGCACAGTATGGTGAGATGGAGAGTGAGGGATTCTATACACATAGACAATGGTCAGACATTTAGCCGTGTGACGGCAGAAGCAGTATGACTGCAGGAGCGGTTTATGATGGCTAGCAGGGATTGCAGTCAGTAGGTCAGGGAGCATGTTATCAGGTGGGGTACAGAGGGGTTTGTTTAGGGTATGCCGTATGCCTCCCTGAAGAGGTGCTTATTTAGAGCACGCCTGAAGTTCTGTGAGTCCTGGATTGCTCGGGTAGCCTTTGGTAGTGCGTTCCAGAGGACCGCTGCTGCTCTTGAGAAGTCTTGGGGGCGGGAATGAGAAGTTCGAATTAAAGGGGCGCTCAGTCTGGTTTTGTTAGCAGAGCGGAGATCCCGGGCTGGTTGATGGATTGAGATTAGGGGGGCGCTGCGCTGTAGAGGGCCTTGTAGATGAAGGTAGCGAGTTTAAATTGAATTCTGTATTTAACGGGCAGCCAGTGCAGTGACTGGCACAGGGCAGAGGCGTCCGAGTAGCAGCTGGACAGGAAGATGAGCCTGGCTGCCGCATTCAGGATGGATTGGAGAGGGTAGAGTCTGGTGCAGGGGAGGCCAATCAGCAACGAGTTGCAATAATCGAGCCGGGAGTGGATGAGGGCAACAGTAAGCTTTTTTTTAACGTGTCCACAGTGAGAAAAGAGCGGATTCTTGCGATGTTCTTGAGGTGCAGCTGACATGTTCGGGCGAGAAATTGGATGTGGGGGGTAAAGGAGAGATCAGAATCGACTATGACCCCAAGGTAGCGGGCATGTTGTCTAGGAGTTAGGGTGGCGCCACACACTGAGATGGAGATGTCAGGATGAGGTCGGTTAGTGGAGGGTGGAAATACCAGTAAGTCCGTTTTAGAGAGGTTTAGTTTTAGGTAGAGAGAGGACATGGTGTTAGAGACAGCAGACAGACAGTTGGTGAATGTTTTGGAGTAAAGGTGCAGAGATGTCACGGGAAGAGGTGTATAGCTGGGTGTTGTCAGCATACAGGTGGTATTGGAGGCCAAATCTCCTGATGGTTTGTCCAATAGGGGCTGTGTAGATAGAGAAAAGAAGGGGGCCGAGGACCGAGCTCTGGGGGACCCCAACAGCAAGGGGAAGAGGAGGGGAGGTAGAGCCAGCAAAGGAGACACTGAAAGAGCGGTCAGATAGGTAGGAGGAGAACCAGGAGAGAGCAGTGTCCTTTAGGCCAATGGAGCATAGCATACTGAGGAGGAGTTTGTGGTCAACAGTGCCAAATGCTGCGGAAAGGTCGAGGAGGATCAGTAGGGAGTAATCGCCCCTCAATTTGGCTGTCAGTAGGTCATTGGATACCCTTGTAAGGGCAGTTTCTGTCGAGTGTTGAGGTCGGAAGCCAGACTGTAGGGGGTCTAGGAGAGCGTGCTCTGATAGATGGCTTACAAGGCGGGAGTAAACCAGGCGTTCTAGTAGTTTGGAGATGAAGGGGAGGTTTGAGATGGGTCGGTAATTGGCAGCATCAGTCGGGTCCAGAGTTGGCTTCTTTAGCAGTGGGGATATGATGGCGTGTTTGAAAGAAGAGGGAAAGATGCCAGAGGTCAGAGAGAGGTTGAATATAGTGGTGAGATGGGAGATGACCACTGGGGAGAAGGAACGGAGGAGGTGTGAGGGGAGGGGGTCGCTAGCGCAGGTGATGGGGCGAGCAGAGAAGAGCAATTTGGAGACTTCTTCCTCTGTCGCTGGTCTGAGTACAGACAGTGAGCAGGAGCTAGATGCTGGGTTGACAAGATTAGGGTCAGGGCTAGTCTGGGATTGGGAAGTTATTTCCTGACGGATGTCATCAATTTTCTTTTTGAAGTAAGCAGCCAGCTCTACAGCACTGAGATCTGTCACAGGGGGCTGTGGTTTAGGGCTGAGAAGGGAGTGAAAAGTATCAAAGAGCCATTTAGGGTTGTGCGATAGTGAGGAGACTAGAGAGGTGAAATAGACTTGTTTGGCGTGGTGGAGGGCGAGGTTGTAGGTTCTGAGCATGAATTTGTAGTGGAGGAAGTCTGCGGCCGTTTGCAATTTCCTCCACAGCCGTTCAGCACTTCTAGAGCACTGCCGGATGAAGCGCGTTTGAGGCGTGAGCCAGGGTTGACGCATTCTACATTGGATGGCTCGGGTCCTGGGGGGCGCTGCTTCATCCAGGGCATGTTTGAGAGCGGTGTTGTAGTGAGCTGCAGCCAGGTTGGGGCAGGCGAGGAGAGAGATGGGGGGGCCAGAGAGGACTATAGGGATTCAGCAAAGTCCTGGGTGTGAATGGCCTTAAGGTTCCTGTAGGTACGGTAGGTAGGTGGGTCTGGAGAGATGTTAGGGAGCGTAACAGAGAAAGAAGGGAGGTTATGATCTGAGAGCGGGAGAGGAGAGTTAGTGAAGTTGGAAGCAGAGCAGAGCCGGAGGAAGACCAGATCAAGAGTATTGCCATCCCTGTGAGTGGGAGAGGCTGTGAGTTGAGAGAGACCAAGGGAGGAGGTGAGCGAAAGAAGCTGAGAGGCAGATGGGGAGTTGGGGTCGTTAGGGGGGATGTTAAAATCACCTAAGATGAGGGTTGGGATTTCGCAGGATAGGAAGTGGTGGAGCCAGGCAGCAAAGTGGTCCAAAAACAGGCGAGGAGCACCTGGGGGGCGGTAGATAACTGCTACTCGCATGGACAGCGGACGGAAAAGCCGTAGCATATGTACTTCAAATGATGGAAAAGTGAGTGAGGGTACAGGGGGGATGTGAGAGCGAGCAGACTTAAAGATTGAGCAGTAAAAAAGTCGTGGATGGTGGGGAGTTTATTACATGCTTACTGGCAGTTCCAGAGCGCACATTTAAAGGAGTCTGGGGAGGGTTCGCATGGGCTAGCAGTTGGGCTTGGGGATTTTATTCGTGAGTCAGGTAGGGGGTGATAGGTAGGAGCAGTGGAGGGTGGGCCAGGATTGGGAGAGCTATCCCCAGCAGCTAGTAGCAGCAGGATAGAGAGGGTTAGCAGATGGCTAGGAGATTTATGAGGATGACTGTTATTTTTGTTAGTGACATGAGGGGGTTTGAGGCTTAGCAAGAAGGTAAAGAGTGCATGCGAGCTGTGCATGGGTGCGCACAGGAGAGAGGGGCTAATGTGAATAGTGTGCCCCAGAGGTTGGCACTTGAAAGAAGTACCATTCCATAGGGAATGGTACAGCACACCAAGTGGAACAATTGTTCAATATATGCATTAATGAAACTAGACCAACGGCACACTCAAGATCGTTAACGCAAAATAGTTCTAAATTTAATAACTCTTTTTAATATATTGAAAACTTAAAAAAAAAATCTATAAGTGGGATGAAATGGGGAAATAACACGCAATTGCACCATTGTGTTGGGTTTTGTTTCTATAGCATTCATCTTGTGGCAAAAATGACTGTTACCATTATTCTGCAGGTTAGTACAAATGCGGTGATACCAAATTTAGGGCTTGTTCACATCTGAGGAGCAGCCAAATGGGGAAACAATGATTCCAATTCAGTTGAGCTCAGCTCAGCTCGCCTCCGTTCTGTTTGATTTCATTGATTGGCTGAGCGCTGTAACCAATCACAGGTAGCGCTCAGCTGTTATTCAATGTTTGGCTGAGCACTCAGCCAATCAGATGCAGCCCTTTCAGCAGCCCTTTTAAATCTATATATATATATATATATATATATATATATATATATATATATATATATTTTATATATATAATTTTTTTTTACTACAACTAGGATTGATTTCCAGGGGAAGGGCTTATATTTCAAGCCATTTCCCAAAAGTCACCATGGGGGTGCCGGCATCCTGGTGCTTTTCGAATTCAATGGGAGAACCTCGCAATCCTCTGCCACAGCTGTGTGGATTCTTTACTGTGTGTTGAGTCCCCTTGTCACTGAACACTGTGACAGTGCTATCACAGTGTTCAGTGACAGGGGGATCCCCCGCTGGATATATTGACACGCACCACGGACCTACGTTGCGTGCATGTCTTATGTTTTGCAGATACGTGCGTTTTGCATGCCTGTAAAACACGAACATGTGAACACACCATAGGAAACTAATGGTTCCAATACATGCGTGGTCATGTCAGCATGTATGTATGCACAAAAACATGCTTGCCTGAATGCATCCCAAGGCTGATGACGCACAACTGTATTTTTGTTTTGTTTTTTTTCTGCATGTTTTTTGTAGGTCTACATAATCGATGCCAGTAAGAAAGGAGGAACAGATTGATGTGATACTGCAGAATCGGGGTCAGCATGTCTCTGGGCCAAGACATTTAATCTGTAGTTGTTCTACAGTGACATGATTGTGCCACTTTGAATGTTAGGGCTACATGAGATGTTGACCCTAAACCATCGCTTATGTGGACCTACAAAACACACCTGCATGGAGACTTATCATAACCCTGTATGATCCTCGGAGTTCTGTTAGGCTGGAACACCCGTCCATACTACGGATGCAAAAACACAGCCAAGATACTGCGGTGTGTCGTTGGATATTCATGGCATGTGTTTTATTTTAATTATTTTTGGGGGGTGGGTTTTTTTTTTAATCCTTTTTTTAATCCAATAAAAATTAAAAATTTCTATTTGAAAAGAAGTTTTTTTTTTGCAATAGTTTTTGTTTTGCTCCACTGGCTGATTGAGGTGTATTTATTATATATAATTAATTTCTTTATTGAAATTATTTTAAGACGAGTTAGCATAACAGACTTGAAAGGTAACATTCCAAGTCTAGAGCTTAGGCTGCTCTCGCATATGCGTTCAGAAAACGTAGCGCAAAACTGCAGCACTTTACCATGATTTCGTGTCGTGTTTTTACAATGTTTTTTAACGCACCCCATGTCTGCATTCGGGACTCAGCGGTAAAAAGCGTCTAGTGTGAGAGTGGCCTTAGTAGACTCGGTAAACATATCACGATATTTAATGGAATGTGTCCATTTAATAAATGTATATGTATACAGGGAAGAGAGAGAAGTATTAATCCGGGCTGGCATGAGCGCAATTCAGCCATGTATTATTTGCATGATGTATTATCTAGCTAAATAATAGTCAGATAGCAGCGCTGCACTGTAAGGGTGGGCTCACTTCAACGTAATGTCATTGTGTACTGTACTACGCTTGCAATATACATGAACATACCGTAATACGTGGTGAATGGAGTCAGTGAAAATTCTTTGATTTTCATTGTTCCATTCACACTTATGTGAATTATGTGTGTTTAAAAAAAACTAAGAAAAACGAAGCATGTTCTATTTTACCGCATATTACACGCGCATGAGACCTATTGTCCTCTATATGGGTGCGTTTGAAATGCAGTGCATATGCAATTACATTGCGTATGTGTGTCGTTTTTTTTACCAATGTTGCTTGGGGACATGAGAAGGAAATTCTAAGGAAAAAAAAAAGAAGAAACCGAGAAGTGAGTGCAGGACGCTGTACATGCACAGGCATATGTGTGCAAAAACGTAAAAATACCCAGGGATACGTAGTTCCGTACGCCGGTAAGATGCTGAAATTGTTACGCAGTGTACTACTATATGATCGTGTGAGCCCGGCCTTAAGCCTTAGTGCAACATAAAAGGAAACGGTAGGACAAGCACAGAATGAACAGCTTGCGATAATGCCCCATATTGTCCTGTATAGCCAATGGACCTGACAGCAGCAATGCATTCTCATTAATGGAGCAGTAAAGACCATGTGAAGAATTATAGGGGATTCTGTCTAAGGATCCAGAAAGAAAATGTGGAAGTTTTAGTAACACATCTATAAGAATAAAGTTCCTCCAGAGAAGGGGCACCTGAAGAGTTACATTTTTTTTTTTTCAAAGCGTCAGCCAATCACAGCCAGCACTCGATGAATGGCTGTGATTGGTTCAATCACTGCCATTCATCGAGCGCTGGCTGTGATTGGCTAAGCATAAGCCAATCGCAGCTAGCGCTTCCAGGAGGCGGGGATTTTTGAATCCCCGGCCAGAAGAGAAGACCACCACTGCTAGGGACCCGGGGAGAAGATGCGGCCAGGCTGACAGCGCGGGACAGGTGATGTATGTGAATTTCTGCAGCCAGGGCTTAAATTTTAGCTTTGGCAGTAGGATTTCCTACTGTCAAAGTTGCACTGCACGAAAATTGCGTTTCCGTGCGATGCAACAGAGAGGAAGGCTTAATAGGGAATCGTGCACTACAAAATCTCACGAGTCGCGTGCATATAGCGGGACCCGCGAGCTGTTTGTGTCTGATTGTCGCATGCTGCACAATATCGCATGTGTGAAATAACCCATAGGAAATCATGGGCTTCTCATAAATGCGATTTGTAGCCCATGTGAACGAGGCCTAAAAAGCACATGTGTGAGAGTTGCCTAAAGTTATTGAGGATGGTCAGGAGCTTGGCAAAGAAGGAATTTTGGATAGCAGTCCCTAAAGTCCTAAAAAAGTAGGTAATGCATGGTAGAAACCATCATTTTAACTGCTACTATTCTTCCTGCCCAGGAAATAAAAGGTTTTCAAAAGTTTTTTTTTTTTAAAGTTGTAGAATGTAATTATCTGAGCACTGGCATAACTATAGGGGGTGCAGGGGATGCGGTTGCACCCAGGCCCAGGAGCCTCAGGGGGCCCATAAGGCCTCTCCTCTCCATATAGGGAGCCCAGAACTATGAATAAAGCATTATTGTTGGGGGCCCTGTTACAGGTTTTGTATTGGGGCCTAGGAGCTTCAAGTTACGCCTCTGTCTGAGGGGTTGGTTTTTTGTGGACTGAGTTGTATTTTTCAACGGTACTATTTAATGTGTGGAGTGAAATGGAAAAAAAAATTCAACATCCTTGTGGGGTTCATGTTTCTACAGTGTCCATACTGCAGCAACAGTGATATCACTTTAGCACAGTGCAATTACTACAATACCAAATTTTATATATTCTTTTTTTTTTCTGTACTATTTAGGAACTGCTGTTAAAAACAGCCGTCACTCGCATTTTATGGAGCAGGATCAACCCCCAATTCCCCCTTCATACAAACCCCTAACCACCATGATGTAACACTACGTCCTGTAGCTTTAAGAGTTTCGGCATGGGCAAGTAGATTTTAGAAAATGTCTGCGAGCTAGGACTTTTTAAATGAATATCTAAATGTGGGATGGAATGGTGATTCTATACATGCAGGAATTAATTAATTTTGTGTTATTTACCTTTTATAAAACGAGATTTTCCCAAAATAGACTAACCTGTTTTACAGAAAAGACAGGGTGAGAGTTAAAATTTTTTTTTTTAAACTGTGAAAATTTGAAATTGCAATCACCTGATCCCTTGTACAGTACACTGCAATACTTCCGCATCTGTAGTAGTCTGTCGAAGGGCTCGGGATGTGACACTTGTCTGCCTCGCCATTACTCTGCTGTCAGCTGTAGAAGTCGCACCATTCGCAACCTGATTGGTTGTTTGTAGTTACTCATTCACGGTGATTGGTTATTTGGGTTGGATGATTCACTGTGATTGGTTTTTTAGGTTGGCTTGAGTAGAGGTGGGGTGTAAAAGGCTAATATGCGGGTATGGAGTGCGTTTGGATCTGCATATCTAGTTTCTATGTCGTATTTGCAATGAGACGGTCTCCGTTATTTAACCCTTTAGCGACCATCCATATGTTTTCTTATAGCTGTCATTAAGGGGCTCTAAGCCTGGCAGCCATAAAAACGTATTTCTATTCTAAGGCCGGCATGAGAATCCCATGCTGGGGAAAGCTGGGGCTTAACCGTCTATTAACAGCAGGGCCCCTGGTCTAAGGGCCCGGGGGCAGAGAACCATCCAACCATTTAATTTGGCAAGTAAGCGGTTGGTCGGAAGAGGGGGGGTGGGGGGGGGGGCTTCCCCTTCACCCGTCAGCATCTTGCGATATGATGGCAAGGTGCTGATGGGTTACCATGGCAACCGGAGGCCTGATGTAGACCATCGAGTTTGCTATGCAAGCCAACCTGTTATACTCGGCCTACAAGAGTTGTCAAATGTATATTACACTGCACTACATAAGTATTGCATAGTTAAAGGATGAATGAAGTGTCTTTAAAAGTAACACGAAAAAAAATAATTTGCCTTTTCTATGGAAAAAATAAACCATTGGTATCACCATATTAGTAATCGCCTATACTATGTAGATGATAAAGTATGTTATCCCACAAGGTGAACGACGTAAAGAAAAAATGTTAAACAAATGGCAGAATTGTTCCCAAAAAACACAGATCCTTCATGACTTGGACATAGTGGAGGACATCTGTATTATATTTGTTATCCTGGTTTGTAAGCTTTTCTTAAAAAATCCCAATTCCCATATTTTAGAATATATCCATAATAAGTTTTATTTTGGGCACAAGATTCACTGCTTGTACTGAACGCCTTACCTCCAACTAAATAAAGTGGAGGTCAGTGGAGATTATAGTTCAGCAGTTCCCTATAGCCACCAATTGGGTTTTGACTTCTAATTTCTGCTGCAGGTTACCTACAGGAGTCAAACTGGTTAGTCATCTTATTAGTTGCTATGGTAACCTCATGGACATCCTCTGCACTTTGGGCCTCAATTATCAAAACTGTCTTGACAAAAAAATCTCTGCTCATAGCAACCAATCAGAGCTCAGCTTTCATTTGAAAAACCGCGATGGTAAACTGAAAGCTATGCTGTGATTGGTTGCTATGGGCATTGGAAACAGCTTAAGTCAGGAGCTCTTCCTTTTTTTTTCTTTTCTTGTATATCTGAGGCCCAAACTGCCGGTAGGAAACTTGTCCATCAAAATATATTTTGGAAAATGCAGTTGTTTGGTGTGACAACTATTTCTGTGGTGGTTTGTTCTACTATGTAGGCAATGTTTGTTACAGCCTGTGATGCTACTATTCCTTCCTGGGTGCACAGATATGGCTGAGAAAGTTAGCTGTCATACACTGGTCCACATTATCCAAAAAGTTGCTCCGGTGTCAATGTGTTCATGTTGGCAAAGAATAAAATTTGATTAACTGTTTAAACTATAGGCAGAAATACTGTAGTTAAATATCTGTACAATCTGGATGGGGGGGAGAGGCCACCAGGAAGAAAGTCAATATTACTGGTTGGTTAAATATCGTTTACTGTTAAACTTCACCTGACAGTCAATCCTATTGGTTAAAATCGTCTATTTTTTTCAACTTTAGTCTGTGTATGGGCACTTTTTACTGTATTCTGATTCTCCATTTCGATGGTAGATGTCAAAACTTTGAAATATCCGCCGGTGGCCATGTTTTTGTCATGTAATATATAGATACAACCTGGTGTGAGATGATTTAGTGGAAGCCATCATAGTAAAGTGATATTAATGGCTGGGCTCAGTCAATTTAATTTCTTCAAAATTGGAGGGGGATATAGCTGTCACCAAATGTAATTTCCATGACATACCTATGGGACACCCAGGGGGACACAGTTTGTGGGGGCATCACTCTGGATTTGTGCTATATGTTAAATTATTGGTATAGCTTTGGGAAGAACTTGATAGTTGAGACACTTGCAAGGATTTGTACCTTGGGTAGCTCCCCCCTTGGTATGTGTTGTGAATATTGAACTTGATGTTGAAACACTTTTGGTATGCAAAGAATGACGACACACACAACTCTTGGATTTTATAGAGAGACTTAATTATCCGCACGATGGACATTGTACTTGTCAACTTGATTCTGATTGAAAGGGGAAAGTCACATGTGGGAAAAGGAGACCGTAATGGTGGTGGTTTTTGTTTATTTAAAAGTTTCTCTTTTTGAAACCGTTAATAAAAAACATGTTGATTTAAAATTTGCTGGAGGAGATGCTCATTATGGTTGCCTGCAAATGGGCGAAAATTCCGCGGCGGGATTTCCCACAGAATTTCCGCCCGTACATGCCTGCATAGGATTGCATTACAATATGCAATCCTATTCAGACGGCCGCGGTTTGTCTGCGCGAAATCCCACACAGAAAACAAACCGTGCTATGCTCTATTTCCGTCACTGCCCTGCTCCGCTCTGCGCATGCGCTGGCTGCCCGGCACATGAAAGAGCCGGAGCTGCGGGAGCGGGTGAGTTCCATGCTGCTCTCTGCAGGCGCTCGGGTCGGGTTCTGCTGCGAGAATATCTCTTCTGACAAGCAGAGAAAATTTTGAAACTTCAAAAGCAGCCACTCCCCACAACAGGGATTCCACTATTATACCCAGTGGAGTACACAGAAACGAGACTGAGTCAGTATGACCACCTTGCAACATTTACTGAGCTGGACACAGAATAGAAACAGTATTGTTGTTAGCCGCATAGTCGTGCACAACCTTGGCGACCCTAAAGGCTCCCTCCCATGTTTTTTGGTTTTTCACTGCTTCTTCCAGTTGTGTGATATCCATGCCAGTATCAGCCATCGTGTCCTTTGGCGGCCGGGTCTTCTTTTGCCACTGATCTGTCCAAGCATTATAGATTTTTCTAGCGACTCTGCTCACAATACATGGTCAAAATCTGTGGGCCTGAGCCCGGCCACTTTGTCCTCCAGTGATATATCGGGTCATATATGATTCAGGACTCCTCTGTCTATTACTTTTGCTGTCCAGTATAAACAGTAGGTGGCGCTATTCTAACATTAGTCCTGGAATATCTACTGATAAAAACATTTTTTTTAAATAATTGTAAATACAAAATGTTATAATTATGGGCTACATTTAAGGCTTGGGCTCACATGAGGGGGGTCGGATTCTTATTGCAGGAGGCCCGCAGTGGATTCCGTCTGTGAGCCCAGATGGTGACCATGCCTACAGCAGTAACCTTTATTGCGGATAATTGTGGAAACTAGCAGACAGTTGTGTGTGGCACAGTTTTTTTTTGGTTTTTTTTTGTATTTCCCGCACTGTCTCTAAGCGATGACGCAGGTACCTACAGGCCATATGCAATATTAGTTGCGTATAGGCTCCGAGTCGGACGTTTCCATTAATGTCTATGGAGGCCGTTTACGTGGAATCACCTGTAAAATAGCATAATGCGATTCCTGGAGGGACAACCACTTTAATTGAAATAAACGGGCAGGTGTGAAATTAACAGATGTGCTAAGTCCTTTTGAAAGTGAGACCCTTTTTGTATTTGGTCTCTGCTGCATCTAATTTCTTTGAGGGCACCCCCTTACTAACCCCAACTTCCACAGTATTTTGTTTCAAAATACCTTTGTAAATAAAGTTCTTTGTATATATATTTTTTTCAATTAGAAATTTTTTTAATTGAGATGCCACGTTAAGGTCCATTTAGATGGGACAAATGTCAGGCAAGCGATGTCCTACGCTCGTCCCTGCACATACTAGCTCTCGTGCTGTTACATGGAAGCTAGTATCTCTGGCTCACAGTGGGGCGGCTAGAGGAGATTTCACTCCTTTCGCTCCCCCGCCCCTCTCCATGACTTAACATAGTGGCTGTTCAATACTGAATGGCTGCTATTTACACTGAACTATGAGTGATCAGCTCATCACCCATAGTTTTTGCAGCATAAACGATGGGCGATGAGCTGAATGTTCAGTGTAAATAGCAGCCGTTCAGTACTGAACGACTACTACGTTAAAGGAGTTGTCCCGTGGCGAAATGCTATTTTTTTTTCAACCTACCCCCACATTCTGCCCCGTTAAAATCAATACCGTTTGTAATTTAAAAAAAAAAAATCGCTTACCTCCTTCCCAGTTCGCGCAGCATCTTCTTTTCTTCTTTTAAAGATGGCCGCCGGTCCTTTCCCAATGATGCACCGTGGTTTTCTCCCATGGTGCACCGCGGGTCTTCTCCCATGGTGCACCATGGGTTCTGTGCGGTCCATTGCCGATTCCAGCCTCCTGATTGGCTGGAATCGGCACACGTGATGGGGCGGAGCTACGCGATGACACGTAGAAGGGGCGGAGCCAGAACGCCGCTCGTGCCCTGTCCGACCAGAAGGGAGGAGACCCTTCTGTGCAAGCGCGTCTAATCGGGCGATTAGACGCTGAAATTAGACGGAGCCATGAAGACGGGGACGCCAGCAACGGAGTGGGTAAGTGAATAACTTCTGTATGGCTCATATTTAATGCACGATGTATATTACAAAGTGCATTAATATG
Source organism: Eleutherodactylus coqui (assembly GCF_035609145.1). Taxonomy (NCBI): domain Eukaryota; kingdom Metazoa; phylum Chordata; class Amphibia; order Anura; family Eleutherodactylidae; genus Eleutherodactylus; species Eleutherodactylus coqui. The sequence goes on from NC_089839.1 coordinate 147,470,331, forward strand.
GCCATACAGAAGTGCTTAACCCCACTTGCTTTCGCGAGACAACCCCTTTAAGTCAATGGAGAGGGGCGGGGAAATGAGAGGAGTGAAATCTCCTGCAGCCTCACTGCCCCCCTGCTGGTCCCTCTGTGAGCAAGCCAGCGCTACTAGCTCCTGTGCAACAGCACAGGAGCAAGGACACCCAGGAACTAGTGGCGGGCATCGTTTGCCCAACATTCGTCCTGTCTAAATCATTGTCTCGGTAATACTAAAATATTTGGTTCTGCTCAATGGAAATGGAAATTTATTGAAAAATATCAAAGACCAGGTTAAATCTTCTCATCATGGGCTTCACAATATTTTCTACATATTAAAATACCTTCTTTCAGCGAACATATTCTTTTTTGGTATTATAGAATATTGGAAAGACAGTGTACATCACTCATAGGGGACAGTTAATTACCTTGCCAGCTGCTGGTTCTGTGGAATTATGCAATTGTAAGTGCCATTATTGTAATGTAGAGCGAGGATAGCGGGGTCGGTGAAAGGCACTGTTCTGAATAAATAGTTGGATGTTCAGTTTTAATTGCTACAGTTCGCAACAGGTTTGAAGCCTTAAAGAAAAGAGAGGCTTTCTGGATATACAAAAAATACATTAATTCCAGGGGGTCTAAATTAAATCGCGAAGATGATCCTTTAAATCTTCACTAATGATATTCATCCCATTATTCATATCAGCCCTGACATGAAGACATCAAAGATATCTTAGTGGTCGCACTTGTGTCTTGATTATAATTCTTGCTGCGTTCCTTTTTACTGCCTTCGAGTCTTGTTTGCAGTATATTGTAGAAAACAGACAAACGACACCGCAGACTTCTTGATGCTAATGAGTAGCCTCTTTTATTGAACATAAGTTGAAATGGATCCCATACGTAGATTACAAGTAGCAATGTTTTGGACTAAATGTGTCCATCGGGCTAGTAGAGTAAAATAGGATAATTACATTATGCAGGAACGGGAATGATGAGTAGAGATCCGGATTCCCAAAGATTGACCCACCGCATATATGCAATGGATTTGCCAGGAATCCATGGGTTTATTTCCATTCCTCGATAAGGGTCTATAATGCAATACTCCTTTTTAACTCTACTAGCTCAATGAAGGACATATTTAGTCCGAAATGTTACTACTTGTAATCCACAGATGGAATCCATTTCAGATTATTCATTAAGAGGATACTCCTTGGCATCTGAAGAAGTCTGCGGTGAGGTTTGTCAGGTTTTTATGTCAGTATAGTGTAGAAAACAGTCCTCTTCTCATTGCCATCGCCTGCCTGGTCAGTACATTGACAATCAGTTCCCAAACCCAGCAAGTTGCCACACTAATTATACCAAACCCTTTTCTGAATCTTGATGGCTTCCTTCCAGATTGAAAAATTCTCTTACGTTAACCACTTTTTATTATGCCTTTATCCCTTGTGTTCCTCAACTTCTGTCCATGTCAGAAAATGCCCTATTTCCACAGTTATGATAAGGGGGCTTTCACCAGGTGCTCTCTTTAGTAGAAATCGATCCCATCCCAGCTTCCTTCAGAATTTGAAAACTCTCTATCATAACTTGTTTGAACATCTTCCAGTGGAGAGAGAAAATATTTTATCTAGCTTTCAAAATGCACCTTTTTTGCCTCGTGAACTAAACTTTTCACTCAATTGTTCTGTGTACTAAATCTTAAAATGTACCACTTACAGAGGGTGGACAAAAATATGGAAACACTGTACGAAATGCATGCCTTAAAATACATGGGATTAAAAATCATATTTTGATATGTAGAGACTGATTTTAAGTGGAGGTAATATGACATTGTTGCTCAGGCAGTTGTTCACTTCTGCCCCTCAGCATGTATGTTCCATTGGTCAGGGGTTTGAACCACTAAGCTGCTGTTACCAGTTGGCTCCCAAAACTACCCAGAGCAGGGCAAGAGATGAAGTAAACACAAATTTGTCGGGAAAGCTTTCAGCCAAGCAGGGGTCAGAAGGGCAGCTCAGTGCTAAGGATTAAAATCCCATGCATTTTGTATGGTGTTTCCATATCTTTGTCCACCCCTCCATGTATGTTACTTGCTTTTAGCTGGTCTCTAATCATTGCTTTGCTTATCAATAATTCTACTTTATTCATAATTTTGCACTACATACAATATTGCGCACTTACACTTTTTTTTATCTTCATAAAGGGATTGGTCCAATCCTAAAACTCGTTGCTTTTTTTTTTTTGTCCTGTCCGTTTACTACAAACATGTAGTTCCAATACGTTCTTATTGAGAATAGCATTTAGAAAGCAGAAAAAGGAAGCCAATCGTCTTGAGAGTTCAGTCATGAAATTATATCCCATTCCAACTAAGTAAATGAAGTTGAGACCTTGCTTTTGTCGATATTGTAATTTTGAGGCTTAGTTAAAAGAAAGGAATCACTGAACATGACCAGTAAGTCTTGAGAATATGAAAAATAACTGCCAAAATAGGGCGAATAGAGGAAAGGAAGTAAAATTTTAAAAAGGGGAAGATGGGGAAAAAAATGAAATAAAAAAAATAATAAAATTCTTTATGCATATTTCAAGCTATTGCAAAAAAATTGAATGTTCAGCTATCTTCACTAGTGATTGAAAATTCCTCCATAGCAGCGCCCAATGGCCTCTCTGAATTAGTTTCGTAAGCGGTTATATGGCTGCAACTTATACTGAAGTGTAGGGAGGTGCTGATATCAGCAGAACTAAAAGAGGACCTGTTCTTGACAGATGTATTACCCTAGGAAGACCTTTTCTCTATTCCTATATCATTCTTGTAATATACAAATATCAAGGAACAAAAATGGCTCAACCCTCAACCGTCACACGAAATTTATACCATTGAGTTGTAGATTTTGAATTTGTCTACTGTAAATATATTTGGTGCCCAACTTCGTCCCCTAAGGGCATTTTAAACCCCTTAGTGACTAATTTTAGCTTCAAGAAATCATTTAGGCCCCCTGTCCACAGCAGTTTATTTGCCGGCGGTAAACCGCTGGCGAATCACACCAGCCGACGTTTCCCATAGCATTGCTATGGAAAGCGCCGGCCCCTGTCCACGAGCCAAGATTCCATTGCGATTCTTCGCGTGCGGTGGGCAATTCGCAGCATGCTTCAAGTTGCCCAGATTCTCCGTGGTCAGCCTATCTATTAGATAGGGCTGACCGATGGAGATTCGCCGGCGGCTCCTGCTCCGGGGTGGCGGCTTCCGCGGTGGAGCTTTGCCGCGGGATACCACATCGCCCGTGGACAGCCTGCCTTACCCTCTTGTGTTCCAGCAGTTCTAATTTTTTAATTTAATGTATCTATATGAGACCTTAAGATTTGTGGGATGAATTGTAGCTTTTATAAGAACTAATTTCAGGTCCATATAATGTATGTAATAACTTTTACTTTTTTACTGGGGGGCAATAGAGGAAAAAAAGCAGTTTCACAACTGTTGGAATTTGGAATTTTAGTTTTATAATGTTCATCATGTGCTATAAATATTGTGTTAACTTTATTCTATGGGTCATTACGATTATAGCACCTGCAATTTACGACTTTTACACACTATTTATACCCAGGACGTTTACGCAATTTAAACACTTTTTGTAAACAAAAAAAACCATTTGTGTAGCACCACATTCCAAGACCCAAAACATTATTTTTTTTATCAAATGCAACCAAGTTGCATTAGGGCTTGTTTTTTGCGGGACAACTGGCAGTTTTAATTGGTACTGTTTTGAGGTATATACGACTTTTTGATTATTATTTTTGTTTTTTTTATTCCGGTCATGGGGGAAGCACAATAAACAGAAAACAGTTAGTTATTTTAGCATTTTCCTTTTCATTTTTCCCCCCCCTCTGTTGAACAAATGTAATTTTCTAGTGTTATGGATATGGTGCTGAGGATAATGTATAGCGTTTTTCGTCAATATTAAAAGCCTTAGGTAAAGGAAAACTCTTTAAAGTTTTCTGTAAAAATGTTTAGATGCCACGATCAGTAAAAAAGCTAATGTGCTCTGATTGATGGCGGATGAGAACGTAAAGAAAAGTCCATGTCACGCCTCTCCTGGGACAGGGGGAAACACAGGAGAATCAAAGATCTTCTATGCTACCTACTGGTCCACCCTCCCCTCCTTTCTTCTCTGTACACGCTGAAAAGTGACCGCTGTAAACTCAGTAGTTCCGACTCTTGTTCAAGTAACTGTAAATCCGGTTTTACGGACAAGCTCTTGGTGTTAGTTTAGAAATAAGAATCTTTGCTTTAAATGGAGCCTGTCACATTTCAGGATCGTGCGATGCAGGAAACTCTGACTCTTTTTAGAGTGTAGACTTCCTGCATGGTGCAATCTTCAGAGGGGGCACTGCTAAAACTAGGGATCGGGTGATAAAAAATATAGCTCCCGCTTCCTTGTCACCTTTCCTAACACTGCCATAACTAACTTCATGGTGCTATAGGGAAATTACACCAAAACCTTGTCGGTAGCACTGGCAGAATCGGAGCTACGGCTGTTTGAAGTTGAACAAGCTCTGTTCATCCAAAACTGTAATGTCCCTTCCTTGCAGAATGGATAGAGCTCATCCTAAACTGTAGGGGGGTTAAACAGAAAGTGTTAGTCAACACAAGTTCTTAAAGCAGGACCACCAAATGCAGAAGTGTAGCATGTATAAACCTTCTCTCCAAATGACACATTCTCTGCTTGGATCCAAGCTGCCTCTGGAAGCAACAGTCACCCAATATATTCTTTGAGTTTTATGAACAAGGTTTCCATGTTCATCAGGTGTACGCAAGCCCAAATAAATGTGCACAATGCTAAGATTTGGCTAGAGTGATGCATAAAAACCGCCATGGTGTCGGCTATATAATTTAGTGGAGCAGGAGTACGGTCTACCATTGCTGTTAATCGTTTGGCTTGGTCACATAATTACATTTAGAGTTTTACTTTGTAGCAACAGTTTCAGGCTCTTTTACACGGAATGATGATCATACTAACGAGTGAAAGTGAACAATAATTGTTTGGTCTAAACGCAGCCAACAACCAAACGAGAAATTGTTTACTTTTCATTCGTTCGTTTTATGCAAGACTGAAAATTATTGTTGGCTTGTTCACTAATCATTCGGTTTAAATACCGATCGCTCAGTCGTTGTCATTCACTTATACCAAGAATGTGAACGACTTTTTGTTTGAACAAGCCAGCCATGTAATTGCCTGTATAAACTGGGTGCACGAGCGAACTCTGGCATTGTTCACTCATTCAAACGATATATCATTTGGTGTCAACAGACCCTTAGTGAAGATCTCTGGAATGGACTACCAACTGTTAGCCAGGAATTGTTGGCCAACATCAGTAACCAACTGCACTAATGCCTCTTGTTTCTGGCTGGAGGGACTCCATCACCGGCAACCATAATCCAAAATCTGGATTATGGAAAGTGGTAGTTGCTATAGGAACAAAGTGGGAGTGAGACTCCATATTAATGCCTTTGCTTTAAGATGTTCTAAACCAAAATAAGGTGTAAATTGTATATAGCTTATACTTTAGAATTCCTGCCTTTTCATTTTAGCAGTCTTGTCCCTCACCTGTTTTTGACTGGTGTTTAGTGCTACTGCAAATAACCATCATTATCTCTGACATTTTATAAATGGATGCATATTTTTTTTTCAAAGAAATGCAAAAGACAGCCAAAGCAAACATTTTGTTTTTCACGCGTGTCCAACTACAACTTCTATTACTGGAAGCGGCATAGTCCTCGAGAGAAGCTCCCAATCTAGGTGATGCTTTTGATAGATTTTATGTTATGCTATTTGTTATGTTGCCTCACCGTAGTTCATGTTTGTCAAGAGACTCTAACGTCAGACTCATCTTTAAAAGGGCAAATTTGGGCTCCTAATATAAAAGAATGTGATTTGCTGCTCGCTAAATTACCTTTTCACGGTGCCTTGTTACTCCTGAGCACTAGTTTAAATACAACAATTATAGCACATCTAACACTACATTACAAGACAAATTTGCTATTCTCGACTCCAGAAAACCAGAACAAGTATTGTAGTGAAGAGACCATATTGGTTATAATTCAACTTTCCTAGAAATGGTTAGTATGTCGTTTCCTGGCTGGAGCTGGGCTGCGTGCTTAAGGTACACAAGGTGATGCATTTCTTATGTAATGTGTTGTAAGAAACGAAATCGCGCAGAAGTGAAAGTGAAACTTTTTGCGAAATTTGTTGAAGAATGGCACTTCCTCTGTCACAATGTTGCTCGTGGGTATTCTCTTCCTCATCTATAATTTGCTATCAAAAAGTTGTTTTTACACATTATCGTACTAATCTTTAACATGAAAGCTTTTATTCGCAGATTAATGTGGATTACTTGATACAAGTTCTTGTTTGGACATTGGACCATGGAAATATTAGGGGCGCTCTAATAACTATGTAAACATAGGTCAGGGTACAATACAGAGATCTCTCCCATCTTATTAAAACCCTGGACTGTAACAAGAGGGCGCTCTAATAACTTATGTATAGCTATATCAGGGATCAATACAGAGATCTCCCACATAATCTATTTATATCTAGGACTGTGATTGTAACAAGGGGGCGCTCCAATAACTATGTATAGCTATATCTGGGATCAATACAGAGATCTCCCTCAATCTATTTATATCTAGGACTGTGATTGTAACAAGAGGGCGCTCTAATAACTATGTATAGATATATCTGAGGTCCGTACAGAGATCTTTCCCATCATCTATTTATACCCAGGACTATGACTGTAATAAGGGGCCGCCCCCTACGTCTAGCGGAAAGAAGGTTTCTACACAACATAGAAAGGGGTTCTTCGCTGTAAAAGCACTAGACTATGGAACTCTCTGCCCGAGGATACATAACTCAAAATTCTACCACTGTTTTTGGGTTATGTTTTCAAAGCTTTTGCCATTCAGTAAAAACGTAACTTTCTTATCTGCATCAGCACGATCACCGTGATACCAAGTTTTATAGGGATTTGTTTTTTGTGTTTTCTCTTACTACTTTTGCATAATAAAAACACATTTTTAAAGAACAACCTTTTGAATCCGCATTTAGACCCATAACCATTTTATTTTTCTGGCAGTGAAGCTCTGTGATGGCTTGTTTTTTGTGGGAAGAGTTGCAGTTTTTATTGGTATTGGTTTGCAATACATGTGACTTTTGGATTGCGCTTTTTTTTTTTTTTTTAATTGCATCTTTGGGGGTGGAGGTGAACAAAGGAAAAAAACGGCATTCACCATGAGGTAAAAAATAATCTTTTCATTGTTTGACTTGTTGTGTAAGCGGTAATACCCACTATGTGCCACTTTTAAAAAATGTATTTTATCCAGTTACAAAGGGTTTCTGTGAGGGGGAATCCTTTTTACTGGATTTTTTTCCTTTAAACTAAACTTCATTGAACTTCTTTTTTTTTTTTTATTTAATCCTAGAAGGGGACTTAAAGATGCGATCGTTCGATCCCTAGACTAGTACACTACTTATGTAGTGCATTCTACTAAGCTTATGATAGCAGCCTATTAGACTTTGCGGGAGGCAGGGCTAATAAACTGTATTACATGGCAGACATGGATGCCTATGTCAGGCTTAAAGCTGCCATGGGAACACTTTGGTACCTTGTGATAGCATGGTGGGGTGCCAATGGGTGACAGAAGGAGCCCCTTCCCCCTGTCATCTGCTTACAGGCTGCAGTTGCTATTCATAGGCTCCTGTTCTAACATAGCACAATCTGTTAGTAGTCGGTTAAGTCGCCACCTTAAAAGGTGTATGTGCAAATTTAAAGCCCATTAGTATGATCAGTAAAAAGGTGCATTGGTGTCACTAATGGCTTAAGGCATTTGGACTTTTCATAATTTTTTTTAACCTTTTTTTAGTGAACATGGTTACATAAGCCCTTGTTGTTTGTAGAGCGGTCAGGTCTTCAGTTGCCATTGGCACCCCGTGATTGAATTGCAGAGTGGTGTTAGATGAGAGATGGAGCCCTCTCCCCTAGTCGCCAACATACATTCCATGATCACTATTGATTGTAGCATGAAAGGGGTTAAACAGCTGGTACTCGACTGTCAGTAGACGACCGAGCCCTGGCTCTTCCCAATTCAGAACGTTTTTGCCAGTCTTAGATTAGGCTGTCATAAAAACACAGTGGCTTAGCCTAAGGACTCTTAGTGGCCGTCATAAAATTGCATATGGCATAGGGTTAAACGATAAATCATATATACTCCAACTTCTAGGGGACTCGATTATAAGTGGGACAGATAAGGCAATCTGCCATAAAGACTAGAATCATCAAACGGTGTGTTGTCTCCCTGGCACTCGAGTTCAACACATCACGGTTTGGATTGACAGATTACTGGGAGGGGCTGGTGAGGATCCAGCAGTCGTGGTGCACATTGGCACCAATAAACAAATTAGAGATCAATGGAGGGCCCTCAAAAACGATTTCAGGGACCTAGGATCCTAGCTTAGGGCGAGGACCTCCAAGGTAGTTTTCTCCAAAGTACTACCTGCACCAAAAGCCACAATAGAAAGGCAACAGGATCTTAGGGAAGTAAACAAGTGGCTTTGGACTTGGTGTAAGAAGGAGAGATTCGGGTTCCTGGGGAACTGGGCTGACTTTGCTCTCGGCAACAGGCTCTACCATAGGGCCGGGCTGCAGCTTAATGGGGAGGGTGTAGCTGTGCTGGGGGAGAAGATGGCTAGAAGGCTGGAGAAGTGTTTAAACTAGGGACTGGGGGGAGGGCAAAAAAGAGAAACGGGGGTAGACGGGGTAGATAGCGACCTGGGTCTAAGTTATGGAAATGGGGGTCGAGCAGGGGGTGGGGTTAGTACAGTTAACATTGACAGAACAGCCAATAGTACCATCAGTAGCTAAATGAATTTAAAGAACAAAAACATCCGTATAAATTGTATGGCTACAAATGCAAGGAGTCTGCAAAGGGGGTGAGCTTGAAGCAAGAATGACTGATGAAAACTACGATATAGTTGGAATAACGGAAACCTGGCTTGATGATAAGTGCGCTAAGAAGAGACTGTGGTGAACAGAAAGGGGGAGTGGTGTGTCTGTACGTTAAATCCTACTTAATGCCGAGGCTACAGGAGGATATAGGGGCAGGAGGTGAACATGAGGAAATACAGGGAGAAAAATAACAAAATACTGATAGTGGTTTTCTATAGGCCATCAAAAGCACCAGAAGTAACTGAAATCTTACTATTAAGGCAGATAGAAGAGGTGTCAAACCGCAATGAAGTAATTATTATGGGGGACTTTAATTATCAGGATATAACATGGGAAAACGAAACCTGCAAATCTCACAAGGGTAATAAGTTCTTGAGAACAATTAAAGATGACTACCTTACCCAACTTGTGCAGGAGCCAACTAGAGGAAGGGCCACTCTGGACTTGGTACTAACAAACCGGACCGAATAATGGAGGTGCAGGTTGAGGGACACTTGGGAAATAGCGACCACAATAATTAATTTCCAGCTGTCATTTAATAAGAAACCTTACCAGGGAGTGACAAAAAAACTAAACTTTAGTAAAGAAAAATTTGATCAGCTGAGAACTACTATCGGTAACCTTAATTGGGAAAACATCCTCAAAAATATCAGTACAGGCAACAAAAAAGTTTAAAAACATGCTAATCACCTCATGTGAGCAGTTCATACCCTTTAAAAAAAAAAAAAAGAACCACAAGTAGAAGGAAAATCTATTAAATGGTTTCTTTTTAAGTGTATTCACGAACGAAAAGGAAATGTCACACGAGATGCAGAGGAATAAAATGAACCCCACGCTAAATATTGCATACCTAACACTGGAGGAGGTGCAGAGCCGGTTACAGAAGATTAAAATCGATAAATCACTGGCTCTAGATGGACTACACCCAAGGGTTCTAAGGGAACTAAGTCATGTGATAGCTAGACCACTATTTCTCATATTTATGGACACTATCAAAATTGGGGGTTGTACCATTGGATTGGCGCATTGCCAGCGTGGTTCCAATTTACAAAAAGGGGTCCAAAAGAGAGCCTGGTAACTACAGGCTGGTAAGTCTCACTGCAATAACTGGAAAAAATATTCAAGGGGTTTCTGAGAGATTCCATCCTAGAATACCTCAAGGAGAACAATGGAATAACTCCTCACCAGCACTGGTTTATGAAGGGTCGATCATGTCAGACCAATCTGATCAGCTTCTACGATGAAGTAAGTTCTAAGCTGGACCTGGAAGAGTCTATTGATCTCGTATATCTGGACTTCTCTAAAGCATTTAACACTGTGCCACATAATAGGCTGATGTATAAAATGAGGCAGCTCAGACTGGGTGAAAACGTGTGTATCTGGGTAAAGAACTGGCTCAGAGATAGAAAGAAGAGAGTTGTAAAAAATGGTTGATACTCTGATTGGGCCACTGGGATGCCACAGGGCTCAGTACTAGGCCCCATTCTGTTCAATATATTTATTAACGACCTGATAGAGGGACTGTACAGTAAAATATCAATATTTGCAGATGATACAAAGTTATATAAGACAATTAATACAACGGAGGACAATGGACAATACAGCTACAAATGGACCTAGATAAGCTGGGAGCTTGGGCAGAAAAATGGCAAATGAAGTGAATGTTAAATGTAAGGTTATGCACATGGGCAGGAGTAACGGATGTCGCATATATACATACACACTAAATGGGGTACCGCTAGGGAAAAGTGATATGGAAAAAGACCCCGGGGTACTAGTGGATTGTAGACTAAACTGGAGCAATCAATGCCAGTCAGCTGCTGCAAAAGCAAATAGTCTTGGGGTGCTTTAAAAGAGGTATAGGGGCAAGGGACGAGAACCTTATTTTTCCAGTATATATGACACTTGTCAGGCCCCACATGGAATACTGCGTGCAGTTCTGGACACCAGTGCTCAGGAAAGATGTTACAGTGCTTGAGGGGGTTCAAAGAAGGGCAGCTAAACTAATAAATGGAATGGGAGGAATGGAATACCCAGAGAGGCTATCAAAATTAGATTATTCACTTTGAAAAAAATACTGTTAAGGGTCGATCAAATAACTGTATAAATACATTAGGGGACAATACAAGGATCTCTCCCATATCTGTTTATACCCAGAACTGTGACGGTAACAAGAGGGCATCCGCTACATTATAGAAGAAAGCAGGTTTTATCACCAACACAGAAGGGGGTTCTTTACTATAAGAGCAGTGAGACTGTGGAACTCTCTGCCTGAGGATGTGGTGATAGCAAAATCCATAGAAGAGTTTAAGAGGGGACTAGATGTCTTTCTAGAGCACTATTATATTACAGGATATAGACATTAGGTGACCAGTGGGTTGCTGTTCCGGGTCTTATATTCAGGTAGGAACTATCAAAGGTTGATCCAGGGATTATTCTGATTGCCATTATGGAGTCGGGAAGGAATTTTTTTCCCCCGAATGGGCTAATTGGCTCCTGCCTCTTGGATTTTTTTGCCTTCCCCTGGATCAACAACATAGGAGGATAAACAGGCTGAACTAGATGGACATTGTCTTCATTCAGCCTAACATACCATGTTTTAATAATGGTGGAAAATCAGCCTGCCAAGTGGTTTACCAGTAGATCACAATGATCTGTAAATGGTTTCCTCATCTCCTTTCTAGTGTTGGTAACAGCTACCACCACTTTAGGGATCTTAATGTTAAAGGCCCTTTTTACATGCAAAGATAATCTTTCAAACTATTGAAAGCTTTAGCGATCTATTTGCATAAAGTGTTAATGGTCATTAGCACTTTATCATCTTCCTTTGCATGTAAAGGGACCTGCAGGAGTTATTTGCAGAGCCCAGCATGTGTTGAAATACACGCCCATTGTTTTCTATGCAGCTAGTGTAAACATGCCACAGGAGGAACATCCTGCAGTCTATTGAAAGATGCATTCAAATGGAATGTATATGCCCAGTCTTTCAGCAGCTGAACGATTGTAAGTAAATTAAAAAATCTATCGTTTAAACGAAAAATGTACGATGCCCGCGTTTACGTGTAACGATTATCGCTCATTTTCGGCCGTTTAGACGGACTTTGAGAGATAATCATTGCGTGTAAAAGGGCCTTAAGGGTTTTGTGGCAACTCCATTGAGCTTCGCATAAAACTCGTCGTGATGTCATTTAAGAAGTACTGGTACTTTTGCCCTAAGTTTCTCTCTGTTAACCCCTTAAGGACATGGCCTATTTTGGGCTTAAGGATTTAACGATTTTTGGCAAATTTTAATATTTTTCGTCGACACGGCCGTATAAGGGCTTGCTTTTTGCGTGGCGAACTGTAGTTTTTATCTGTGCCATTTTTGGGTACATAAACTTTATTGTAAAACTGTTATTTTTCTTATTTTTAATTTTTTTTAATGATCACCGGGAGAGAAAATGCATCAATTCTGCAATAGATAATTTTTTTTATTTTATTATTTTTTCAGCGTTAATTATGTACCATAACTGACACACTCCATTTTTGTCTGTGGGTCGATACGATTACGATGATGCCAAAATTCTTATACTTTTTTAGGTTTTTCTGCAATAAAAAGCTTTTTTTGGATTTTTTTTTTTTCTAAATCACTGCATTAAAAGCCCTATAACTTTTTTATTTTTCTATGTACGCAGCTTTGTGAGGGCTTATTTTTTGTGAGACAAGCTATAGCTTTTATTGGTACCATTTTGGGGTACATACAGCTTTTTTGATCACTTTTATTGCGTTTTTTGGGAGGTAAAATGCTAAAAATTAGCATTTTGCCTCAGTAGTTTAGCATTTTTTTTTTAATGAGTTTTGCCGTGCAGGATATAACAAGCATGTTCAACTTATTGTACGTGTCATTCTGGACACGACGATATCAAATATGCGGGATCTTTTTTTTTTTTTAACGCGAATATGAGAAAAAGCAGCAACATTTCACTTTTTTTAAATTTTTTTTAACGCTTTTATTTCTTGTACATTTTTATTATCTTTTCTACACCATTTGTGTCCCTCTGGGGGACTTGCAGCATACCACTGATGATCGCTATGATAAGGCATTGCAGGACTTCTCTCCTGCAATGCCTTATCACTTATTACAGTGATCATAGGCAATGGTAATACAGGACGCCTGTAGGTGGCGTCCTGTTGCCATGGCAACCTGCCGCGCGATCTGCGATTATATCGCGAGTGTCTGATAACATCACTGAGGGAGCGCCCTTCCTCTGTGAACCCTTCCCATGCCGCGATCTATGTAGATCGCAGCAGGAAAGGGGTTAACAGTGGGGGCGCATCTCCGATGCACCACCGCTGTTGCAGCGGGAGGCCAGCTGGTTATCAGTGACAGCCGGCCTCCCGCTGCCGGATAGTGCGAGATCTCCTCTGATCTTGCGCAATTTACATGACATAAGGGTATGTCCAGTTGTGGGAAGTACCCCGCCTCCAGGAAGTACCCTTACGTCATATGGAGGGAAGGGGTTAAAGTCAAGACAACACCTGCCCGTATGCGCTAATAGGGCATATGGATCTCATAGCAGTTCATTGTAAGCACTGCCATGTAATGCTAGATACACTTGTATGGCTGTGGCTTGCTCCAACAAAAGTGGTTTTGCCCCAGGTGTGAGATCCATGATGATCAGCTTAACTGCTCTATCTGTACTTTTGGAAGGCTTTGTCTCTGAGGCAGCCCTTTTATGGCTGCCATGGCATGAGTAGTAGGTGCCTCTTAGACTAAGAGGGGAAATTTTAAAGTTGGCAGAACTATGGTTATTAATATCCAGGAGGCACATCTGTAGCTGGGACATTATTGAGAGACACTTGTGGTTGGCACACCTCAAACTTGCTGTGCAAACCCGGCCATTGGTTCAGCATATTTCCTAGCACTTTATAACCGAGTTAATGCAGTCACAGACATGGGACTGATGAATTGGTGTAAATACTGGATTAAATTTAGAGGAGGTAAAAAGTTATTTCTATCTCCTAAAGAAATTGCATTTTTTTTTGGGTTGGGATATGTCTTAACTTTGTGATTTGTGGGTCTGACCTCCTGAGGCAGTCACAACACTAATGGGTACATTGCTGCAATTCCCTGGACTGTGGCTCTTGCAATAAATTTGCAATAGATTCTCAGGATCCCTGGAAATTTGAGGTCAAACCCCCAATGATCACAAAGGGATGGCATATCCCAGCGACATGCCATCACTTTACATCGTAAAAATCTTTAATGCATGTAAACTATGGTCAAGTGCAGGACAATATGCATGGCCCCTAAGCTACCAGCATTTAAGCCTTGATTTGGGATGTGTACCTGGTATATATCATTGCCTCGTGTGGCGCAGAGTGTTAAGGCAGCAGAAATGCAGTGTGAAGCTTCACTTATCACCTGAAGTTTGCAAGTTCAATCCCTCCATGATTCAGGTAGCCGGCTCAAAGTTGACTCCGCCTTCCATCCTTCCAAGGTTGGTAAAATGAGTACCCAGCTTGGTGGGGGGTAATAAATAAATTACCTGAAAGCGCTGCTGAAGCTATACAAAAACAAGACTTACAATTTATTTTCAAGTATTGTTTGCTGTATATCTGAAGCTTTGCAGGATCTTCTTCTGTTGTAATATAAATGGTTAAACAGCTCCTGAATGGTGAGTTCATTATATTGTAAACAGAAAGTATGCCGGATATGTACACCTTTTGTAACAGATACACAGAAGACAAATGTGTTACCACAACAAATAGTTTACTGTGGTGTGCTGGATAAATTGTTCAGTCATTTGTTTTGTCCGGATCCATTCTAAAGAATGTGTAATATTTTCTATTCTAGTGTTGGTTGAATGGGAACTCTTAGTGCGGGACTGATGTCACAAACACAACTCGCAAATCCCACATTAACCACCGGTGGTCCCCTTACTGACATGAGCGCCCAAGGACAAAACAACGGAGGTATGTTACAAATTAGAACAACTTGAACCAATGTTCTCTTTTTATTTCCTTTAACTATAGTTTACCTTGCATACATGTAAAGGGTGATCACATTATATTTATACAGAGTCGAGTCACATTATTATGACCACCAGCTTATATCTAGAGAAACCGCCATATGCTGCATGAACAGCAGCTAGATGGGTGTGGAGTGACTCAATAGGGTGCTAGTAGGTTGTCTCAGATATACTGACTGCAGTTGATGGAGGGTACGTCAGGGAGGATCCACAGAGCAAACACGACGATCACAGTGGACCCACAGATGCTCAATTGGGTTCAAGTCTGGGGAATTAGGGGGCCAGGGAAGTACTTGGAAGTTTTGGTTGTGACTCTCAACCACTATTGGACATTTCTAGCCATGTGATATGTCACATTGTTTTGCTGGAAGATCATATCTGTCCCAGGGAAGACAACAGCATATATGGGTGTGATCTGCAAGGATGGATTTATAACCAAATCTGTTCAGGGTACCTTCACATGGATGAGCAGCCCAGAGAGTGCCACAAAAAATTCATCCGACCGTAACGCTGCCGCCACCAGCAATGGCTGCAGGGTGTGTAGCGGGCAGGGTCTGTCCTACGGCCTAAGAAGATGGCGAGTTAAACTTACAAGCTATGACACAGGTGGCTCTACCATCTTCTCCTAATAGATCC
Source organism: Eleutherodactylus coqui (assembly GCF_035609145.1). Classification (NCBI taxonomy): domain Eukaryota; kingdom Metazoa; phylum Chordata; class Amphibia; order Anura; family Eleutherodactylidae; genus Eleutherodactylus; species Eleutherodactylus coqui. The sequence goes on from NC_089839.1 coordinate 147,485,977, forward strand.
AAAGTATAGTCGCCCCAGACGCATGCAATCCCTGGGAAAATAGTAACAGCGCTGGAGAATGGTATGACTTGTTTTGTCTTTGATGCTAGTACCTCTTTATATTAGTCACAGTAAATAACAGAGTCCACAAAAGTTAACATTGAACCGGAGACAGACTGTTTTCTTTTACTTCGATTTAAATCCAGCTGTCTTAAGCATTACAACGCCAAAGGAAAATACAATTTTCTCTAAGGTTTTTCCCTCAACAAGGTTGTATCCAGAAAGTCACTCTCCCATCATTCAACCTTTTTGAGTATCCGCAGTCCCAGTTATCTGTCCGACGACTGTGGGCATACTACCGATACTTGTCAGGTACATACCGCAAAAACTCTGTTACTTCACTATGTTACATCTCTTTTTGTTGCAATCACTCCCAGTCTCCTCTCTACACAGTCCTTGTTAGCACTCCAAATTGCAGTAGATGAAAGGTGGTTCCTTGCACTCGTCACCGCAGACTCCAGGAGAACAGCATCTCATCCTCGCACTCCTCCGAGGCGAATCATCCCATAGTCATAGGGATGAATCCCGAGACACTGCTCGGGAAAACTTCAGAGTTTCTGCCTCTCCTCTGCACAGTCCGCTTCTCCTGAGCACCTCCATGTTCTTCACGCTCACACCACTCTTCTCCTTCTCACCCCTTCTTTTTCCTCCCGACTACCACTACTTGAACTCCTCCCCTAAGTGTGACTCACTCCTCACATCCTCCATACTTGGACAGAGAGACAGTACAAATAACTGACATAGGCCTACTTGACATACAGCACAGACCTCAGTACACATGTAAAAACACGACTGTAACGCACACAGACAGAAGAACAAACGCATACAGAAAGGCACTCTAACTCTCGGCCACAACAGCTGTTGGTTCTGTTTCTCACCTGACATGCCAACGCCCATCTGTTTGATGAAGCAGAAAACGTGACTCGTCTGAGAAGGCAACCCTTTGCCAATCAGTGATCCTCCAAATTCGATACTGCTGGCAAATTGAAATCTTTTCTTCAGATGCACCTTTTGTTAGCTTGACCATCTGTCTACTTAAAAGACCCATACACAGTAGGGTTCACTGAACTGTTCTAGACACGTCTAGTAGCCCCCAGTTAATGTTCATTGTAAGCTGATATGTGATCAAGTACCCTATCGTACAACTTATTTACCCACCAAGCCAGCCCATGATCCATCACTTCCTTCATAGACTATGCACTACTGATGTCAAAAGTAGAAGGTGGTCATAATAAGGTGACTTGATTGTGTAGTTTACATCAGGAATTCTGTCCAGAAAAAAAAAACTAGCTTAAATCAAAATACATTTATCAGCAGACTCTGAGAAGAAGAAAAAAATCAAAGAAAAGCCAACAATTGTGTACCAGAAGATGTGTTGTAGGCTATATATGAGGAGCATTTTTCCAAAATGAGTCAAGTCCATTTTTAATAATGTTATGCGTTATGATACATTGTGACTCTTTGCTCCTGTTTAGTGTACATGTCTTCAAGGCAATATTTAAGCAACGCGAGTTCCCACTATCTGACAATTTTAGTTATTGCTTTTGGGGCAAAAGAAGTCCTGTCTGCAGACTTTTGCAAAAGCAAAACGAGTCCAAGTTTTTTCACAAAATACAGTAATGGACGGGACTAGATTTTCAGCTGCCACCTGAAATACGTCTCGTAAGATCCCAGTAGAATAATACTTAAAGTAGTGTTTTGTTTTGTTTTTTTTTAACTTTAACTATACTATATCTTCATTTTTTAATTTTCTCTAAAACCGTTCCTTGTAACTTAACTCAGTTTGGAAAACGCTCCTCATATGGATATTTTGCATGTTTTTTATACAAAAAAGACGTGGGTCAGTAAGGGTATTGCTTTTCCTTAAGGAGAGCACTTAGAAGGTGTGTAAGGAGACTTATAAAGCCATTCATGCTCCTCTGGGTAATATGCAAATAAGAAAGATGGAATAATATCTCAGCTCTCTGTGTATGGTATTCTGGATTTGGCTTACAATTCCCAGTCATTATTATAAGGCTTGTCTAAAGAGTCTGATATTGGCTTGCAGGAATGCTGCCTTTCAATAGGTGGCGATGCAGAGGTATTATTCCATCTTCCCATATACAAAAAAATATCATGTACATTGAAGAAAAGGGAGATTACCCGTATGCTGTTCTGTAATATGTTGATATATTTTGAGTTTTCTTCCCATTTAAAGGAGGCAATTTGTCAGCAACTCAAACGTTTATGTATTTTTTTTTCCTTTGGCAAAGATGCAGATTCCACTTTTGAGGAGGCAGAATTTAACTGGGAGGAGTATCTAGAAGAGACGGGAAGTACAACCGCTCCTCACAGCTTCTTTAAACATGTGAGTTATGAACTATAGCCCTCATAATTTAATAGACTGACTTACCACTCATAAGATGTTTCATATCTTCATGCTTGAGAGACATAGAACATAAGATCAGAACAGAAGTAGACAAAGTGCAACATTTGCAGTTCTCATTTCAAATATTGTGCTTTGTCTGGATGTTTTACATCATAATTCTAGTAAGTAGTTGTGTATTCCCCATGGTTACCCATGGTTCCTTTATTAATAAGTTTGGGAATTGCTAGCCGAATAAAATATTTGTTAATTAGCTAGTTATTCCCAAACTTACTATGGGAACCCCCTAAAAATTTGTCACCTGCAAAGAAATCCTATTTTCGTTTCAACCTCATAGAAGCCTAGTATACCGAAGTTGACAAATTCTATAATTTGTGCCCTTCAATTTGTTCTCTGCTATGCCATCCATGTTCGATCAGAGTAAAGTTAGTCATCCCTACTGGAAACATGATGGGTCTTTTTGCTGCTGCCTCCTAGGGAATCCCTGACCAGATCCCCAGGAATCTCTGGATTCCAGAGAACATTGATTGGAAATACTGTACTTCCCATTACATACCACATACATACAAGGTGTCCCAAAAATTGTATACATTGAATGATCATATAATTAGTGTTCATTCATATAGAAATGAATAATTTTTTTTGTCCAATTGTCTTTTGTCTTTTTTTTTTTTTTTTGTTAGCGTCTGTTTTCAAGCTGATGTCCATTTTCGGTCCAGGCACTGCAGATTACATGAAGCAATGGAATCGCAGACCTCAAGAATCATTTAATTTGGTTTTTTTCTGTCCATTATTGTTTAATTGCTGCCCTCAATTCATTGACTATTGCTGGGGTTTTTTTGCCATAAATCTTCCATCTTTTAAGTATCTGCATGAAACAAGTCTAGTGGCGTGAGGTCTGCTGGGGTAGGGGGGGGGGGGGGTGGCATTCTGTTGAACTTCTTTGGCAAATTGTCATCAAGGTAGGCCCTTACATCATGATTGTAGTGTGGGGGCACTACATCTTGTTGGACATAAAACTCCTCATCCTATTTTATATAGATCACTTTTTTCTGTTAACATATTTTTAGAATTTTTGGTCATTTATTTAAAAAAAATTATTTTTTTTTGGTCACAGTCCATTTTAAAAAAAAATCCTAAAATCCTGCTTTTTTCATACTGACCACCAGAGCTTAATACTAGTCTGACACTTCCTGTTCTGTAGAGGAAGTTTTGCAGCAGTTATCTCACTAACCTCCCAGACAGGATTACACTGAGAGGTGACACTTATATGTAGATAACACAGGATCCACCATTCACAAGAAGTATAAGCTGTGACTTTCTAGTCCCCCTTCCTTCAAAATGACCCCCGCCGGTCACAGAGCATGTCTAGAATAATCTCTCATACAAGTCAGTATCCTGTCCGTTGTGCGAGTGGCCCATGAAGCTGCTCTAAGGCATATCCCCTCAATGCTGTTATATGTAGCAGACATAATAAAAAGTTCTAAAATCAGAAAAACAGATTACATTTTTCTATCTGGTTTTAATGAATACAAAATATTGGTGATATAGTCCATTTAAACTGTGTGTGTGTGTGTGTGTGTGTGTGTGTATATATATATGTGTGTATATATGTATATATATATATATATATATATATATATATATATATATATATATATATATATATATATATATATATATATATATATATATAGGGACACCCTGTATAAATTTTAAGTTTGTGCTTTATCAGAACATTACACTGTTATAGCACAGTTCATTTTAACTAAATAACTGTACAGAAAAACTCTCAATATGCACTTAATAAACCATCCATTTATACTCCAACTCTGGCTCACCATTGGTCGTTTGAAACCACAAAGACACCAATCAAGCAGCCTGCAGCACCCAAGATGATCAAGGATGTTAGTGCTTTGTGGATTCAGAATGTCTAAATTGTATTATAAAGATTACTTCGAGTTCACATTCTATGTTTTGCTTCTAAACAGGTCGACACTTCCATACAAACTGGTTTGTCTCCAGGAATGAAATTGGAGGTCCCACTGGGGACAGACCCCCAGTCTTACTGGGTTGCAAGTATCATTACTGCTTGTGGAAAATTGTTGCTTCTGCGATATGATGGATGTGGAGAAAACCGGTCTGCAGACTTCTGGTGCAATATTGTGACTTCTGACCTCCATTCCATTGGCTGGGCCCAACAAAACAAAAAAAACCTTAGACCACCAGAAAGTAAGCTACAACACTGTGTGTTATGACCAGCAGATGATCTAAGATAAGAATACAATGGTTTAAATTCTAAGGGTGGTTTTAAATGGGACGACTATCGTCTCTCGCTTCCACACAGGAACAATAGTGGAGTGTAGCCAGGATCTTTTCTGGCCACCCAACTCCATTAACTGCAGGCAGACAGTCATAGATGAATGACTGCATGTTTATACGGAGCATGAAGTCTCAATAGTTCTGTTTTAGCAAGCTGAAGCAGAATATTTACTACTAGGCAACTTCTTGCTGAGAACCCTGTCAGGTGCCATGTTTACACGGGCGCACAGTCACCCAGAATCACTAGGTTGAGTAATTGTTCGGGTGACTACTGGCCCATGTAAAAGTATCCTAAATTGCATGCTTGCCATCATGCTTGATCTGCCAGATTTTTTTTTTCTCGTACAAGGTTAACCTTTATTTTCATAAGAAATACCCCCATTATTAAAGGAGTTATCTCAGGAGAATAGTTTTTTTTCTGCTCCGTTTACTGTACAACGAAAAAAAAATAAAAATGGATAAAAGAAGCCACACTCTCCTCACCTGTTACCGCAGAACACACGTTGCCAAAAACCACTTGGAAATATTGACAGCGGTTTTTATTTAACAAAATAAAACAAGTTGTGTTTCAACCCTGCGTTGGGTCTTCCTCAAGCATGTTTAAAACACAAAAATGACAAATATTTATCAAACCATATCACAAAACCACACCCCAATGCTGGAACACTATGACATCACCACAATCAATACATTAACAATGAAACTATATATAAAAAAAACAGATTCATGCCTAAAATAGCATGGCATTTTTAAGTATTAACTATGGTTTTTATGTGTAAATATTTTAGGCATGAATCATGACTGGAGATAAGCGAGTATACTCGCTAAAGGCAATTGCTCGTGCGAGTATAATCGCTAAAGGCAATTGCTCGAGCAAGCATTGCCTTTAGCGAGTACCTGCCCGCTCGAGACTGAAGGTTCGGGTGCTGACGCGGGGGAGCGGTGAGTAGCGGCTGTCAGCAGGAGGGAGCGGGGGGGGGGGGGGGAAGAGGGAGAGAGAGAGATCTCCCTTCCGTTCCTCCCCGCTCTCCCCCGCAGCTCCCTGCCCGCCGCCGGCACCCGAACCTTCAGTCTCGAGCGGGCAGGTATTCGCTAAAGGCAATGCTCGCTTGAGTAATTGCCTTTAGCGAGTATAATCGCTCATCACTAATCATGACTTATTTTCATAGCTTTATTAAATTGATTGTGGTGATGTCATTGTGCTCCACCCCTGCGGTGTGGTTTTGTCCTATGGTCTTATAACTGCTTGTCATTATTTTGTTTTAAACATGCCTGAGGAAGACCCCAATCCAGGGTCGAAGCATGTAACTTGTTTAGTTTTGTCAAATAAAAACAAAAAAAAATTTCCGAGTTGTTGTTGTTGGCAGTGGATCCTGGGAGCAGCGCCAAGTTCTGCTGTTTTTTGGTCTAAGCATCTTTGAATTAGTTGATGATTAATCTACCATTCACTGCATTTCAAGTGAAGGTTGTGGTTGGGAAAAGACCAGTTAAAATAATTGAATCTTGTCTCATCTCTGCCATTCAGTACAAGCTATTGTGCTTTGCTTATCCAAATATGTTCAATTTTGTTGCAGAGATCCCTTTTGCAGGCTACAATCCTTTCCTTCACAACCAGGAGCCAGATACTGGTCAACCGGGTTTTCACACCACTTATACACAGTTTCCATTTTTGTAGACTTCTGCAGTATAGATCTAATTGATGATCAGTTTGCTCAGATGTCCCCAGGAAGGATTTTTCTGACATAGTTGTGTCCAGTAAGGTAAAATGTCTTCTAACCCATCAGTTTAATTCCATCAGCATCTAAGTAGCAAGTAGAACAGAAGAGTAGAGCTCCTTAATAAACAGGGCACCAACTAACTCCGTTGGGAAGCCGCTTCATAATTTACTGCTGATGGTTTAGACCATTCTATAGAAGTGTAAGGACACTATCTAAATATGATTGCAAAGCTCTATGCCTCTTCAGTGTACATTTTCTAGAATTTAGATTGATTGCAGCTGAAAGAAATGTAATGATGCAGATCCCAATGTGAACTGCGTAGTATCAGTCATGTTTCAGCTTCTGTGTGCTTAATGTATTCCGACCACAAAGAGCTGTTGTTGCTCTGTTATACACAGTGCAGACATTAGAGGAAAGCATTGATTTATTCAATAGTACAAATAAAATGTAAAGCTTTCGTGTAATGTTGTTCGCACAGGTAATTGCGGTTCACAAATATTATTCATAGTTTTGATCATGGGCTGCAAGGACAGCTCATTTTTTTCCTGAATACATGAAATATACAATGCATCTTGCAGTTACTGATGGGGACAAGGTTTGCTGTCTGTGAATGTGCATTCCCTAGAGTAAGGTTGTAGCAATACAATGCCCTTGGCAAGGAGAGAATGTTATGTTCCAGACTGAAACTACTTCTGTTTAACAGGTTAGCTGCTTGTTAACACCTTCTGTTTAGTTTATAGACCATGATGGCCCTGTGGTTAGCACTGTCATCTACCAGCATTGGGTAGGAATTGGAGAGCCCCAACATGCCAAATGATTACAGATACAATTATATTCTCCACTAAATAAAAATCTGAAATAATGACAAAGAAAGGCCACTCGTAGGCCGGTCTCATACGACCAGATTTGAATTACGGGTTCCGCGATCGCCGTCCATGCGCATGATGCGCGTTAATGCATGGGCATTGAAAGGCATGGACTTTCACTGGTTTACTCAGATATGCAGGTAGGAATTGTGAATTCCGCGCATATGGGCTCCATTGATCTCTATGGATGTGTTCGATCCACAGTGCATATGCAATTAACATTGTATAAGGGTGCGGATTTGCTCGCAAGTTGCTAGAAGACCAGATACAAATGGAATAAAGAAAGCAGGAATTCTAGGCAGACCATGCAGGACGGAGTGTGGGGAGCAACACACCATCCAGACTGCTGTCTGCAACCTCCGCTTGTTCTGGGCTCTAAATCCACAAGAATAAGTGTTTGTGTTTTTCTAAAGTGGTTTATACCACTTTCAAAAAAATAGTATAAACCAGCCGAGGCGAGAGTAGCATCCTGTCCTGAAGGCTCTCAGAACATATCACCACAACAGCACAAAAGAATGTTGCCTGGGAGGTCGCCCAAGCGATAGAAGGATGTTTCCAGGGAGTTGGGCAACTTTCTGATGTCCTTCCCTGCTTGCGTTCATTCTTCCGCGCAGTTGATACACTGTCCATATGCGTACATCCACGCATGTGCAACCATTCATGATTAGTTTCCGCGATCACTCACAGGTCTACCGCTGCAGAATCCGATTCGTTTGTGTGAGCCCAGCCTTATGTAGGCTACAGAGGCTAAGAAATGAGAGAAGCATGGCTGCTTTGTACAACAAACTGTATCACTCGAGCCTCGTGTGGCGCAGAGTGTAAGCTCTCGCCTACGACCTGAAGGTTGCAAGTTTGATCCCCACATGCGTCAGGTGGCCAGCTCAAGGTTGACTCAGCCTTCCATCCTTCCGAGGTCGCTAAAATGAGAACCCAGCTTGGTGGGGGGTAATAAATAATAATTACCTGAAAGCGCTGCGTAATAAGTTGGCGCTATACAAATACCAAGATTTATTTTATTTATTTATTTATTTTACTCGTGTCCATTGACTGTATCTAGTATTGCAACTCAGTCCCATTCCAACAGCTAGGACCTCACCAATCACAGGAACAGGGTCCTAAGTGTCCCAGAATGAAAGGAGTGATAATTATGTGTACACTTCCACTTTATTCATTTCAATGGACTGCTGCAGATAAATAGCCAAGTGTACTTGTCTATGGGGGAACCATTAAATTGAATAGAGTGGTAGTGTCCACACATGACCACCATTCCATCTATTTGAGGAAACTGTAATCTTCACTTGATTGGAGGTGGTCAAACCCCTACTGATTAGTTACTTATCAAGTAGATAGGGGATTTGTTCTTTCATAGGAGTCCTTTAAATATCACAACCAGCTCATGGACAAAAATGGCACTGTAGGCTTCACACAATATGTAGAATGCATAAAAATGCATAGAATTTCACTCTACATGTATAGACATATATGGCATGGCTTTGTATTGCAGTTTGGAACTTTATGTGGTCAGATTTTGAACACCAATTTAGAATTTATAAGTTTAGCAATAATTTTGCATTAATTATCTTGTATTGATTCTGAGTAACAGTCTTTATTATAATCCTCATTTAAATTCCTAGTCCTGCTGGTTGCCATTGGAAACCGTCAACAAGCTTGTCAGGGGCATTACACATGCCAATTTCCTGCAGCTTGCAGAAAAAGCAATATTTATATATGGGTAAGGACATACCATGAGTGGACAAAAATATGGAAACCTCATACTAAATGCATGCCTTAAAATCGGTCTCTGTGTCTCTCATTGAAATATGATTTATAATCCCATGTAATTTAAGTGGAGGTAGAATGACACAGATGCTGCCAGGCAGAAGTGAACATCTGCCTGGGCAACAAGGTTCTATTGGTCAGGGGTCTGAGCCACTCAGCTGCTATTACCAGCTGGCTCCCAAAACCACCCAGAGCAGGGCAAGAGGTGAAGTAAATACAAATTTGGAGGGAAAGCTTTCAGCCAAGCAGGGGTCAAAAGGGCAGCTCAGTGCTAATGATTAAAATCCCATGCATTTTGTATGGTGTTTCCATATTTTTGTCCATCCCCTGTATATCAGGGAGTTGAGGCAGAATTTGAGTAGAGAACAGTTTTGACATGGTGGGGCTTGTTTTAGTCTTAAAAACCCTATTTTTTTCCAACTCAACTAAACATGCATGAATTTCTGAGTATAGGAGGGAATAAGCCGCAGTCTATCTCCTTCCAGTAGAAAGGATCAGAATTTTGAAATCCAATGCAGGATCCTTCTTTCCGTCGACCTTTGTCATAGAGGGAAGACTTCGGAGAGTTCTGTACACATTACATACCCTGCTAATCAATCGGTGGTTTCAACCAGTGATTTTTTTTTCCTAATGTACATGGCTATATCTTCAGTATTAAGCCTTCTGCAGACGGCCTGGTTTGATCCCGTTGTGAGAATTCTCGCAGCAGATTTCGAGATGTGCCCCTGCAGTGACCCAGCGCTCACCTACTCCCAGTGTCGCGCTCTTGATCGGCTGTCGCACAGCCGCGCCTGCGCAGAACAGAGCCGGCACGTCACCAGTCACGTTTCTGTGCTGTGGCTGTCTGCATAGGATTGCATTATGTAATGCAATCCTATCGCAGTGGGCACGGGCGGAAATTCTGCGGGAAATCCCACAGCGGAATTTCCGCCTGTGCGCGTTTTGGCCATACAGGGATCTGGATGCTGTTGAAGTTTCTATTTGTTTTGTATTTCCATTGCACTGACCGCTTTATGTTTGATACATTTTTATATATGTAGGAGTTGTTGAAATCATAATTTTATTAATGCAAGCTATTAAACTAGTTACTATATGGTTTTTAGGTTTTTCATGGAAATCTTTGCTGTGCTTGGATGTTTAATTCTAGCTTGTATGTTACATTGTGGAGAGGGTTGTGATGAATATTACTGGTGCAGCTTTTTTATTGTTAAAATATTGCAGCAGTAACATTTTCTGATAATACAAGCTGTACGCCAATTGTGACCAGTCCTAACGCTGCTCCTCTGTTCGCAGATAAAGGTCTTTCATTAAACATTTGTATACATCTTACACCCACAACAGTTATGTGCTTTTATGAAAAACTAAACTTGAATTTATTTAATACATTTGGAATCATGTTAATAAATCTGATTCTGTGTTCACGGTTGTGTTTGTGCACAAATACAGAGTAGTCCAAAAATATCAACTTGGAAATCATAAGTAAATTACAGAGTTTGATAACTTTTCAAAATCTATTAGACTAGAAAGACATTCCTTAATTAGAAATTGTGTCAATTACAGTATTACTAAGGCTATGCTCATACTGCCTTTTTATCATGTGCAATGGTAATACCCCCGGTGGTTGTGCCAAATATATCCATGGGCTGTCACTTGATGGATGCCAATAGCTATGGTTCTAAAGTCAAATGTTGACTGAAGAACATTCTTGGTAGGTGCTGTGCTTTGGCTCCAAAATAACCGGTTCTGGGCACCCCAATTTAAAAAAGACAGGCAAACTGGAGTAAGTTCAGAGAAGAGTTACCAAGATGGTGAACGGTCTGCAAATTATGTCCTATGAGGAACGGTTAATGGATCTAGGAATGTTTAGCTTGCAATAAAGAAGGCTGAGAGGAGACTTAATAGCTGTCTACAAATATCTGAAGGGCTGTCACCGTCCAGAGGGATCAGCTCTATTCTTGTTTGTACAAGAAAAGACTAGAAGCAATGAGATGAAACTGAAAGGGAGGAGACACAGATTAGATATTGGACAGTGAGGGTGAGGAATGTGTGGAACAGGTTACCACAGGAGGTGGTGAGTTCTCCTTCAATGGAAGTGTTCAAACAAAGGCTGTACAAATATCTGTCTGTGATGATTTAGTAAATCCTGCACTGAGCAGGGGGTTGGACCTGATGACCCTGGAGGTCCCTTCCAGCTCTACCATTCTATGATATCTCCAAGCTATGCTGTCAAGCTTTCCATTGACTTTAGTGGAGATTTCACACACTTTGAAAATGTCATGTCTCTATTATAAAGGGGGTCACAAACTGCCAATAATGCTATCTTCAAACCTAGCTCTATTACATTTTTAGAAGATGAAGTACATGGCAGGTCCAATATTATTTGAAACACACCTTAGTTTATCTGTTAGATTACATCTGCTTAAAAAGGCGGTGTTGTTTGCAAAGTGAGGTGCCCATAGAATCCAAACAGCTGACTATATATGAAGGATAGACAAGTATTTGTTTTAGCACAAATTATTATTATTTCCCTTGTTGAGAGGTTCTGAAGTGCCCTTTTTTCACCTTCAGTTCTAAAGGAAAAATTGCGGAACTGGGAAGAATTTCTTGCAGAGACTTTGAAAGGTGTTTGCAGTGCACCTACACATCTGCTAGAGGGCGTGAGTATACCCTTCACATGACTTAATATTGAATGGAACCATGATTATTTGCATATGGGTGTAGCTATTACTTTAACTAAATGTAGCTGTATCCTTAAAGGGGTTTGTCCAGGACTAGTTGAAAGGGTCTGTTTTTCTAGAATCAGCACCATGTCTCTGCATAGGCTGTGTCTCGTTTTGCCGTTCAGCTTCATTCACTTGAATACAGATGAGATTCAATACCTGTAGCTGACATGAAAGAACAGCAGACCCTTTACTCTTGTCCTGGACAAACCCCCATAATGGGGTCTATTTATTCATTGCAAATTGTAAATTTTTCTATTTTTATGCAGCCACATAGAGAAAAAGACCCATTAGATCTGTTTGGGCCTGGATGCAGACTGGAGCTTCAGCATTCACAGGGCTCCTTGTCTATGTGGCCGGTCCAAGTGCTAGACAACATTGGTGGAAGACTTCAGCTGCAGTATGAAGGAGCCCCTGACTGGCCGACCGTGCATTGCTTCTACCTTAACCCATCCTTGCATGAAATGGGGTGGGCTTGTCGGAATGGTTATGAGATAAAGCCCCCTCAAGGTAACTACAATTACAATTACTGTGTAGGACACAGGATGAGAAGTGTTTTGTTCTTATGACTGTCAGATCCCAGGAAATTCTGAGCAATAGAAGTATTTTTCAATGCAGAAATTGTTCACCTGAACACAGAGGAGAAATGGAAAGAAATACTGACAAAGTGCTTAGAAGACACTGAAAACTTTGTACCAGCCGAGTACTTTCAGGTTAGTAACAATGTTCTGCATGAGGAGAATCTATATTGTGTGGAATTATCTTAGAAAATTCTACTCGTTTGAAAACATTGGTACGGTCCAGAGGAAGGTAGACTCTGTGGATTTAACAAGGTTTGTCTTAGTTTCCAACGTGAAGTGATATATGTGTTTTTCATAGGAGCTTTAGATGTATTTTGGTATGTTGTACTATACAAGACCTCTGATGGGTCACCACATAGACAAAAAAAACCCCGAAATATTTGCATTAAAACAACCAATACAATCTATTTAGAGTGTAGTCACAGGGGGCAGTTTTTTTTTTTTGTTTTTTTTTTGCCAAACCTTTTTTATTTTAAACTTTTGCAAATATTTTTCATTACAATTCAAAACAAAAAAAAATTATCTTAATAAAATAGTACAGAAATAAAATACATCTTGGACAGATGCAATGACATATTAAACATATTGATCTCTTGTACTATTTTCTTGTTATAGTTTACTCGGCTCTTTCAATCCTCCCATTATCTTTGTATAAATCTGTGTGTTTCAAAATAGGCAACAAAAAAAAAAAAAATAATAAAATGTATGTGGGCAGTCTAAATGTACAAGTTCTATCCAAGATGGACAGAACTTGTACAGTAAAGGAACTCATTCATTTGAATGGGTAACACATTTTTTTTTTTTTCTTTCACTTGAACGGTAGTCCAAATTTGAAACATTGCTGCTTGTCTCATTTTTGTGCGATTCTTGTTCAAGGATCACCCATTATTTTCTTTGGGAGTGTTAGATAACTCGGATCACACTCCCATGTCATGCGAGTGTGAACTGTTTTTAGCGCATGATACTATGGGAACCACATGAAAAAAAGAACCACGTAGGGCAAATCAGCGAAAAACTGATGTAAAATGCATGCAAACTGTGCATAAAAATTACAAAACCGCTTAGCAAACGCATGAAAAATGGTCAGGTTTTTCACTGACCAAAACTGCACTTGTCCCGTGTCGATACAGCCTTCGGCCGCTTTCACCCAGCCAAGAAAATTGCGTGAGAATTTATATGTTGTGAGACTCACAAATCTCACATGAATATATACTCCATCCTTTTGAATGAAGTCATATACATAAGCGATGCAGTGTGGTGGTTGGGGGGGGGGACGCATGTCCAATCTTTTTGTGTTCCTCGGAATACGTCGCCTATTTTCAATGGGCAGTAAAATACATTGCACGGCGTGTGATTGTGAGGTTTTCCATTGAAAACAATGGGAAACACTTGTCGATCCTCCGATGCGCCTAAAAGACGCGCTGGAGGATCGCCACTTTACTGAAGTGATGGGAGGAATTTTTGTCAAAACCGCCTCCCATATGCAGGTAAATCGCACTTTTTGTGAGTGCGATATCGGGCCGAGTTTCACGGCCCAATATCATGCTTGCACATGTGTATGTAGCCTTACTCAACCGTCATCTTTCCATCTCTGGAAAGTAACCATTTTCTTGCTCCTTTTTTTTGGTGCTGTCAGTGTTAGGCTACCTGCACAAGGGTGTGATCTCGGGCCGATAAGCTCAACCCGGTATTGCTTTTGCCAACCTGCGGGTTTTTCGACGATGCAAGGTATATTTCTGTTAAAATGCCTCCCATCACTTCAGTAAAGTAGCGATCCTTGGCAACTGTTTCCCATTGTACACATTGCACTTGCGTACACATCACACACTGTCTGTGTTTTCCCGTCCTATTGAAGACCCTGGGTTACACGTTCCAAGGGATGCTATTATATAGGACATGCTGCAATTTTATGCAATATACTTTTGTCACTCATGCATCTTAAAAGAAAATCTGCCACTAAATTCAGCATGAGCCCAGTACTGGTATTTACAATGCATCCATGCATGTCTAATTCTGAAAGGCTCCATTGCTTCACAACATACTATGGAGATTCATTCCAAAAGGAGTTTTGAGTCATGGGGCGGGGCCACACAAGCTACTCCCAGCCCAGATAATCTAGAGCAGCGGTTCCCAAACTGTGCTCCACGGAGCCCTTAGGGTCCGGGGATCTGACCGAAGGTCCATGGTGGCAAACCTATGGCACGCGTGCTGATGGCTGCTCACCTCTCTAGTGATTACCAGCGGGGTGCCGCAGCTCCCTGCCGGTAATCATGCAGCGACGCTGATCCCGGTGCACACTATGATGTCAGTGTGCACCCGGGATCCTCCTTCCCTGAGTCCTCTCCTCCTTGGTTCCACAGGAGAGAACAAGGGATGAAATGGTCCAGGCACACACTACCATTAGTGTGCACCAGGCATTAGCACCGAGCAGAGGAGGAGCGGACGCTAACTACAAAGAGAAGGTAAGTATATGGGTTGGGGGGGGGCTATTACTGGGGATACTGTGGGGTTAATATTGCTATAGGGGGTTAATACTGCTGAGGGGGGATTTATATTGCTACTGTGGCTATTGTGGGCTTAATATTACTGAGGGCGTTAATATTACCTGAGTTACTGTGAGGTTATTATTACTAGGGCCACTGTGGGGTGGGGGGTGGGGGGCGGGGGCCTTATTACTACTGGAGCTATCATTGGAGTCACCATTGCTACTGGGGCCACTGCGGGGGGCGTTATTACTAATTGGGCTAGTATAGGGGTCACTGTTACTACTGGTGCCACCAATTTGGGGGTCACTATTACTACACAGGGCAAATTTGCTACAGAATTCACAGTAGCTGTAGCAGCAAAGGGGATGACCTTTTGGAAAATCTCATCCACACGCTGTGGAAAAAATCTGCACAGGACCCATGCGGATACTGACATGTGCTGTGGGATTTAATCCCGCAGTGTGTTAATTTTAAATATCATGTATATCAATAGCCCATCTAGTGCTCCAGCGTTACTCCCTGTATTATTTTTTAATGGTTCTGTCCTTTTTATAACGGCAGAAGTAAAAAAAAAAAAATTTGTGGTAAGCCACACCTTAATCCCTCCCTTGACCACAACAAATGCCCTGTTCTGGGGCTCAACGAGAAACTTTTCCTTCAAAAAGGGCTCCATGGCTGAAAGTTTGGGAACCACTGATCTAGAGCAAAACCTCTCTATATAAACAAATGGAAAAAAATATCACTTTTAGATGATGTGGGATGGGAGTGGCTTGTGTGGCCCCGCCCCATGACTCAGAACTTCTTTTGGAATAAATCTTCATAGTATGTTGTGAAGCAACGCAGCCTTTCAAAATAAGATCTAAAAGGGTGCATTGTACGTACCTGCTTTGGGTTCATGCTGACTTTGCTTTTGGCTTCATGAACTTGGGGATAGGTAGGTTCCCTTTAAGCTGTGTCACTAAGCAAAAGGCTAAATGTTAACAATTAACCCCCCCCCCCCTTTTTTTTTTCTTTCACTGAGTGTTTTTTTTTAACAATTATTTATTTTCTGTTTTATTAGGGGTAAAAAGCAGATTTATAGTTTTATTTTTAAAATTTGTATATTTGCACTAAAATAAATGGGTTCCTCACTCTTGTTTTGGGTATTTGTGATATATAACTTTGAGTCTCAGGAGTGCAGGGCGCATATGGTGACTGCTTTGGTTGGTGTCACTGATTGATGTTTTTTGATTACAGGATAAAATATATATATATATTTTTTTCTTATATTTTTTAATGTCCCTTCAGACCTCCTGGGGGTTATCCACATTTTGTTTTTTCTAATTTCAGGCTTTTTTTCCCCTGTGACTGGGGGTTTTGTGGATGCCCCAGTTACAGTGGAAAACATCCCCCTGTAGTGACAGTCACTGATAAAGCTGATCTGGCAATGCAGCTCTGCCTTGACAGGGGGGCACCCAGTGGTCACATGGTCACCGGGTCAAATAGCAAAAGTGGCACTTCCACTTTCTGTATTCACTACATAGTGCTCAATGAGTGCTATGTAGCCTGCAAAAGAGAAGGCAGATGCCTTCTGCCTTCTCCTCCGGGTCCTCTGCTGTGACTAACAGCTGAGGATCCAACCTGCTCCTATTACATTGCAGAAGCTTTAAGCCTGCGCTGTATTTTTTAGTATCAGTGGGATTAAAGCCTTGGACCAAATTAACGGTGCTTGGTCTTTAAAGGGTTAAAGAAAAACTCCAGTGCAAACTTACTGAGATATTAAATAGATATTTTCAGAAAATATGTTTATTGATTTTGTTTTCTAGGAACAGATGCAGGTTCCCAATCATACATTCACACCTGGCATGAAAATAGAGGCAATAAACCCCAGAGATCCATCATGCATTGTTCCAGCAACAGTGGCTGAGGTAATAATCATACAGAATACTTCTAGGCCGGGTTGGTTTCATTTTCTTACCATTTATTAAAAAGTTCTTCCTTTCTACACATGTAGTCTAACGGGCAGAGCACATAGACTTCAGCCTCTGTTATATAGTCTGGGGTTTCTTACACACCCTATAGCAGTGGTGGCGAACCTATGGCACGCGTGCCAGAGGCGGCACGCAGAGCCCTCCCTGCTGGCACGCGTCACCATCGGCCGCTCATCACTTACTGAATACCGGCAGAAAGGACCAATGGCCCTGGCAGGTGAGACATGTCCTCGGCGTACTCCCTCACCTTTCCCTGACGGTCTTCCCTCTTTGCCTTGTCAGTGTCCATGGCGCGCTCCCTTCTTCACTGCATAGCAGCCCAGCATCTTCCCTGCCTGCTCCGCGGCAGGGACTGGTCCCCCGCTGTTAGTCCTGGCGGGCCGGCGCGCTCCCTTCTTCACTGCAGCCGGCATATTCCATGCCTGCTGCGCCACTGTCAGTGTGCACCAGCGGGACTCGTCCCCCGCTGTCAGTGTCCTCTTGGGCCGGCGCGCGGGGGAAACAACAGCGGCGGCATGCAGGCTAACAGCGGGAAGGACAGTGGCCGCGGGGGCACATGGCCATACACAGCCGGCATTGAGTGGGACAGCGGGGAGTACAGTGACAGCGGCCACAGGGGTAAGGTGGGCCTGGGAGCGCACTATCATGAGTGTGATGCGCTGGGAGCACAGTGTCAGCAGCGGGGGTGGCTGGGAGCGCTGTGTCATGAGTGTGGGGGCACTGGCGTAACCCTGGAGGCCAGGCAAAAAGCTTGGCACACACTGCTGCGAGAACCTGCTTGCAAGTAGCCAATCAGAAGCTAGGGGTGTAACAAAAGCATTCCTGCATGGAAACCCTGTCATACCCCTAGCTTCGGGTGGTGACAAGATACGCCAGTACCGAAGGCGTCCGGCAGCACAAATGATGTCACAGTGTGTACCTGGGATCAGCGCTAGCAGCAGCGGCGAGTAGAGGAGGATGGTACGTATATGGGTCTCGGTGGGGAAGGGGCGCTATTACTACTGCAGGCCGCCGTGGGGTGTCCCTATTACCGCCGGGGCCACCGTGGGGTGTCCCTATCACCGCCGGGGCCACCGTGGGGTGTCCCTATCACCGCCAGGCCCGCCGTGGGGTGTCCCTGGGGTCTCCCTATTACCGCTGGGGGGTGTCCCTATTACCGCCGAGGCCGCCTTGTGGTGTCCCTATCACCGCCGGGGCCGCCGTGGGGTGTCCTTGGGGTCTCCCTATTACCGCTGGGGGGTGTCCCTATTACTGCCGGGGCCACTGTGGGGTGTCCCTTTTACCACCGGGGCCGCCATGGGGTGTCCCTGGGGTCGCTGTGGGGTGTCCCTATTACCACTCGGGGGTGTCCCTATTACCGCCGGGGCCGCCGTGGGGTGTCCCTATTACCACTCGGGGGTGTCCCTATTACCGCCGGGGCCGCCGTGGGGTGTCCCTATTACCGCCGGGGCCGCCTTGGGGTGTTCCTTTTACCGCTGGGGTATGTTTACACATGGCAGGAATTACCGTGGAAAATTCCGCAGTATTTCCGCATCTAAAAAGCAGTCACAATCTGCACCCGGTCTATTTTGAAGCGGCCGTGTGCTTTTTATAACGACGGGGGTAAAATCATACGTCGTGATAAGCCCCGCCCCCTGACGTGTTGGCACTTTGCGATAAATAAGTGGGTTTTGGGTTGCAGTTTGGGCACTCCGTCTCTAAAAGGTTCGCCATCACTGCCCTATAGGGATGCTCATCCAGGCAATAGAAATTCTGAGTGTTACTTATGTAGATTCTCTGCCTGGGGGAACTTTGCAAACAATAATACAGTATAGAAGAAGGGTAAACTGGATGATATCCTCCTTGTAGGGTTCCCCTTTAGGAAGAAGACTATCACAGGCAAAATAAAATCCAGTACATAAACATCACTAAGGACGGTTAGAAGTACAAGGCACACAGGCTTTTTTTTTTGTTACAAATTGTTTTAAAGTATCTGTTTCAACACACAAGGTGCTGCAATTTTGCTATGTTGCAAACAAGAAGTAACATTACCTCCAGCACTGTCAGGTTGGTCTGTATGAACTGATCTCAGGACTGCACCACCAGGCCACGTCTCCGTCTGCAGAGCAGCCAGTTTCTCTGAAGTTGTTACAACAGTCTGCCACAAGGATTCTCTCTATTCTTATTCAGGACCTGTTTACCCCCTTCCCTATGTTTGAGCACGGCTCAATCCCAACACTGCTTCACAAACCAAGCTGTTTATCCCCTTAACTCCAGTGATCTCCCAAAGCCGTTTTGCACATCAACCACCACTGATACAGCAGCACACTTCTCAAATAGTTCTTTCCTATCAGCTCCTGCTCCACTAATGGTCACGTGTCCGTTCATCTACTGCATGATATGTCCTTAACACCTAAAGGCCACAGCCTATTTTGGCCATAAGGACACCACAATTTTGGACATGGTCATATGAGCTGTAGTTTTTATTGGTTTAATTTTTGGGTGCATGTAAAACTTTTTTTTTAATTTTTTTTTTTTAATTTTTTTTTTTTTTTTTTTTTTTT
This sequence comes from Eleutherodactylus coqui, assembly GCF_035609145.1. Taxonomy (NCBI): domain Eukaryota; kingdom Metazoa; phylum Chordata; class Amphibia; order Anura; family Eleutherodactylidae; genus Eleutherodactylus; species Eleutherodactylus coqui. Next base: position 147,505,366 of record NC_089839.1, read on the forward strand.
AGAGCAGGGAGAGAAAACACATCAATTTTGCCATTGTTTTCTTTTAAGCATTAATCATGCAGCATAAATAACATGATACTTTTTTTTTTCTTCTGCAGGTCAATATGATTACGACAATATCAAAATTATTAATTTAAAGGTTTCTTCACTAGCAAAATCAAAAAAAAACTTTTTTAGGGGGAGAATTTTTTCTTTCCTGTATTCAAAGTCCCATTACTTTATTTTTCCATGGCAGGGCTATGTAAGGGCTTGTTTTTTGCATGATGAGCTGTAGTTTTTATTGGTAGCTTTTTAAGGTACATACAGCTTTTTTAAGTCACTTTCAATGCTTTTTTTTTTTTTTCTTTTTAAATTTTTTTTAACACTTCTTTTGCTGTGTGAGATTAATAGTGTTCAATTTATTGTACAGGACGTTACAGATATGATTATACCAAATATGTGGGATTAAATTTTTTTTTACATATTTACAAATGTAGGAAAGTGCTCAAAAGAGGGTGTATTTACTTATTTATTTTTTTATGTCCATAACAGATATGAAAAATAGTGTTACAGGACCTTTGAGTGCAGCAATGCAAAAAAATGATATGTTTTTATTGTGCAGAAGTAGAAAAACCTAAAAAAAAATGTTTGTGTTGTCATCGTAGTGGCATTAAAAAAAAAATTCTCATTTAGGCCACGGGCAAAATATGATTTAAGATCCGCAGCGGATCTCCCGCATGCGGATCCGCATCCCATAGGGATGCATTGACCACCCGCGGGTAGATAAATACCCGCGGGTGGTCAATAAAAGGGATTTTAAAAAAAAATGGAGCATGAAAAAATCTGGACCATGCTCCATTTTCATGCGGGTCTCCCGCGGGGACGGCTCCCGCGGGCTTCTATTGAAGCCTATGGAAGCCGTCCGGAACCGCGGGAGACCTAAAATAGGAATTTAAAAGTATTTACCCATCCGGAGCGGACCGGGAAGGTCTTCTCTTCCTCACGGCCGGATCTTTCTTGCTTCGGCTCGAAAAAGAAGATCTGGCCGTGAGGAACAGCAGACCTTCCCCGCCCGCTACGGATAGGTAAATTCTTTTAAATTCTTATTTTCAGCCCTCATGTCCGCGGGGCAGGAGGGACCCGCTGCGGATTCTACATGTAGAATCCGTAGCGGGCCTGATTTTCCCCGTGGACATGAGGCCTTATGCTGCATGATTAACTCTAGAAAAAAGAAACGCAAAAAGCATTGGCAAAATTAAGGTGTTTATTTTCTCCCTCCCCTCCAAAAAAAAATGTAATGGTACCAATTAAAACTACAGCTCATCTTGTAAAAAAACAAGTCCTCATATGGTCATGCCAATTGAAAATAGAAAAATTATGGCTTTTGAAAGGCGAAGATGAAAATCCCCAAAAATTGTTGTACACTTAGGCTGCCTGCAGACGGGCGGAAACGCAATCCTAGGCAGACGGCCGAGGTGAGTACGCGCTGCTCTCTGTAGGCGCTCGGGTTGGGTCCCGCGGCGAGAATCCTGCAGGCGGCCTTAAGCTCAAATTAGACCGTGGCGTTAATGGTACATGTAGACTTTCCCAGGAGCAGACGTGTCATATGACACCTGTGCTGATCCATTAATCCGCTGCTGTTTTTTAGGAGCTAAATAGTAGTACCCACTCCTGTCAATTAGATGACGTGTAGGAGACCATACTCCTTCCCATCCAGCATTGTATGAGGTCTGTGGTTAGCAATGATCTGTCATCCAAGTTGGAAGACTATGGGCTCATATACACTTTTTGCAAAAGTTCCCTTGTTGTCACTGTTCGCCCTTGCTTGCTTCTTGCTGTTTTTAATTGAAGACCTTCTGTCTGCCAGGTTTTCAATGACCAATATTTCCTGGTTGAACTTGATGATCTAAGGCCTGAGGACTCCAGGAATCTTCAGTCTATGGTCTGCTACAGGAATAGTCCACAAATTCTCCCTGCTCGTTGGAGCCTGAAGATGGGCCTGTCTGTCCGGTCCCCTCCTGGTATGTCCACACAAAGTACTAAAGGATACTTTTTCGACACTGGTTTGGCTTATGATGGGTATGGTACAGTATAGGGTTGGATACTTTATCTTGCTATCCAACTGTATCCTTCTTGCCTACTTAAAAAAGTGGTGTGGAAGGAGTTTTGAATGCACATATATGTAGTTTGCTGAAATGTATTTAGGTAGTTTATGTGAATTTGTCTCTTTAGGGACTGTTGACATGTTGTGAGTTTGCTATAAAATATTAATTCAAATTTGCTACAGGATGTCCGCAGAGAACACCGCAGCGGCAGATCCACACTTTTGTGGTGCACATTTGCTTGGGAGTTGCCACTGTGGATCGAAACAAAAATTATAACTTTTTTGAATCCTCTTCCCTCTTCCATGAAAAGTCTTGCTTGCTCCTCTGCTGGTTTCCTGATATCCAGAGATCATGTGATTTTCATGTGTCTGTACCATAAGTCCTCACTGGTGGCCAGGATGCAGAGACCTTTGTGGAGCAAGAATGGCACATTAGGGGGTAGGGAGAAGATTCAGAAGGTAAATATATATATTTTTTCCTTTTTAGTGTTAAAAAATTGACCTACTTGTGGATTTTGCAATGGATCCATGGGTAGTCTGCAAAAATGAGGATTTGTTGGGAATTTTGACTTCCCCATTGAACTTAATAGGGAAAATCTGCAACCAATCTGCACCATAAATTGAAGTCCTCTGAATTCAGAAACCATGTTAAGGCTGATTTAGATACTATTCTCGCTCAAAAATTGCTCAAAGTCGTCTTTTGAGATAGAATCGTTAGGTCTAACTGCATTGACATCATGCAGTTTTCGATAACAAGTCGCTGATCGTTCTCTTTCAGCATGCTGAAAGAGAACAATCAACCTTATCAGGAGTTTACAGCGGTATACAGCTGATACTATTATTTCAGCTGGTATCCTGCTCCATGAACACAGCTGTGGTATTAAGAACACAGTGGTCCAGCTGTGTTCTGCATACCTCACTCGGAGCGCTCAGCTGTATAACAGCTGAGCGCTCCAAGAAGAGAACATCTGGATGCAGAAGACAAGTGGCCCCTGCTTGTCTTCTGCATACTCCGCTCAGAGCACTCAGCTGTATAACAGATGTGCGCTCCGTGAACACAGCAGGAGTATACAGAAGACAGTGCTCCAGCTGTCTTCTGTATACCCCGCTCGGAGCGCTAAGTGATCGCTCTAAACTGTCAATCAAACTGCCATTGAACGATCACCTTGCCCTGTAAATGCACACAATTATTATCGCTCAAATGTCTAAATGTCTTTTGTGTGAGAATCGTTGTGTCTAAACCAGGCATTAATATTATCCGCAGATATTTTTATGTTGAATGTTGTTTGTTTTTTTTTGTAATTCAACATTGCATTCTATATTTTTAGAAAAATTCTAAAATCCTGCAGTTTTCACACAAAGCTTAATAATGGAGTGACACTGTTTTTTGAGAACCTTTCAGGAGTCATCTCATGATCACAGGGAGGATTATAATGAAAGGTCACACCTATATATAAACCACCTAAGATCCATCATTCACAATGGATGATGGTCGCAGCTCACCTCCTTCCCCTCCCTGCACAATGACCTCTGTACGAGTCAGAGCATATCTAAAACAATCTCCCATAAAAGTCAATGGGTCAACTCTTGTCCATTGTGTTTGTGGTTCATGATTTCTGCTTTAAAGCCCATTTCTAAAAGCTGTATTGTAAAAAAGCAGAAAAGGCAAGATAGCTGCCATGGTCATGTACAGACAATAGAATAAAAAAACTACAACAAAATAAAAATGGAAACCTTGGTTTGTTTGTAAAAAAAATATATATATATATATTTATAAATACTTTTTACACATTATTTATAAATAAGGGAGATGGAACAATTTCTAAATACACAAATAGATATACTATGGGAGTGTGTGTGATACATTCTATATGTTTTCTGCTTTTACTGAGACCTAATAATGTCCTGGCCTTTTTGCACATAGCATTCTTACATTGCTGCCTTTTCCATCTGGTACATCCAGGTAACACGTCTCACCTTGTCATTCTTTTCCTTCAGGTTATTCAGAAGAAGCCTTTGACTGGGATAAATATCTAACTCATTGCAATGCTCGCTCGGCTCCTGACAGTTGCTTCCCTGAGGTGAGCTTTTCACTGTTGAAACCTAACAGGTTTCTAGACTTTCCTGCATGTTAAGCTAGACGTATGCAGCGCAGTCTTTTTTTTTTTTTTTCCTTTTTTTTTTTAGTTACAGGACAAAGGAAAGCAAAACTCAATTGCTTTCAGTGAAGGCATGGTCCTAAATAAAAATACTGATCACGCCTTCTGTCTGTATCTGCTGGGAGAATTGAAAATCTTTTAATTTGAATAATCAAAATGTTACATTTTAGGCAGATGAATACATATAATCCCTGTAAAAATAAATACATTTTTATGTAACTACATATGCAGATATTTAGGAACTGGAGATTTTTCCAAAGTGAATAGTAATGGGGCAGATACTTTACTGGATTGTGATCTCATTGAAGAATATTACAGTTAGCCAAATAGTGGCGGCTGGCAAGGAACAATAGAATTAATCAGTATGCAACACTGTAACATCTAAGATGTTTTCTGGTATATTGCTTGAAGTCTACCGGCTGATGAAAACCCGTCCTGTAGTGTCACCTAGTGGACAAATGTAGATAGAATCTGGTAAACTGTTAACTTTATTCTGCCTGGTTCACACAGAGTTGGTTGTAAATATCTTATGTTTAATTCCTTCGCTTCAGAATTAAGACTCTTGGGGTATCCGTGTCCTGTAGCCAAAATAACTTCCACGTATGTGATAAATATTCATTGTACTTTGCAGTTAAATGTAATCCTTTTATCTTTGCTATTCCCGCAGTGATTGGTTAAGTAATGATTAGTGAAGCCCCACATCCAAGCACTGTATACTCATACCTGCATCAGTGTTGATAATATAATCGCGTGGATGGATCTAGGCATATTGCCTGCAGTTACCAGCAAATCTTACAGATGTTCTCTAATGAAGAAGTAAATCTGTAAAATTGCAGATTTTTGATTAGAAATATTTCTTGTCTGTATCTAATAAGGTTTCTGAGGTTTGTAGCTAATTTTGAACTCTGCACCCATTTAGGCACATTAACCCCTTTGTGGCTGTAATACACCTCTTCTTCTTCTTTTTTTTTTACTGACCACTAATGGGCTTTAAACCTGCACATATATTTTTTTATGGTGGTGGCTTGACTGACTGACAGCCAGGCTCTTGCTCTAACAGCTAGCAGCAGAGAAACCTCAGATCCAAGCATTGTAACGCCTTACCTGCCACAATCAATAGCAACTGCAGCATGTAAGCTCATGACAGGGGGAAGGGTCTCCCCATCAGCACCCCGCAATGTGGTTGCAAGGTTACCGATGTGTTCTCATAGTAGCCAGAAGCTTGACAAAGGCCTCCATGTTTGCTATGTAACTCAGCCTATTAGAGCCCGCCTCCCGCAGAGTAAAAGGCTGCTGTGATGGGCTTGAAAGAATGCACTATATATGTAAGGCAGTGTACTATCTTAACGATCGAATGATCACATCTTCGAGTTCCCTTCAGGGCCTAAAAATAGTGTTTTTGAAAAAAAAAATCAGTTTAATTTGAAAGAATTTTTTTTCCCCATAAAAATCTGTTTTAAATGGATAAAATACAAAAAGCTTTTCCAAAAAGGAAACTGCATAATAGGTATTAACACGTTCATATCAACCAGACGATGAATATCTTTTATCTCACGTGATGAATGTGGTAAAATTCCAGAATTGCTCTTTTCTTTTTGTTCACCTTCCAAAAACTTAATAAAAAAATCATGTGTACATCAAAAAACAGCAAAATGGGACAACAAAATAACTAAAGGGCCTTTTACATAAACTATTATAATTGCTCAAAATTTGTTTAGACGGCTGAAAATGAGCGTTAATTGTTGCATGTAAACGCAGGCATTGTGCAATTTTCCTTTGAACGATGGATTTCAGTCCGCACAAAATCCATTGTTCAAGCCACTAAAAGACTGAGCAAATTCATTCCATTTGAATGAATTTCGCTCATCTTTCAAAAGACTGCATGATAAACTGTGTACTGTGCAGGGAGGAGAACAATGGAATCTGCCTGCAGATCTTTGCTCAGCTGTTTAACACACACCCAGCTGACCAAACAACTCCTGGAGAAAAAAGGTGAATAAAGATCCTTTTACATGCAAATGACGATGATTAAAGCGATTAACACTTTATGCAAATGCATTGCTAAATCTTTCGTCAGTTTTCATATAAGGACCTTAAGTTAAGGCTGCTGCTAAGCGGAGAGGCAAAAATTAAAAGGCTTAGCACATCATTATGGCCCAGACAGCTTTGACGCTAAGGCGTTATACACTCATTGGCAAAAAAAATGAATTAAGCAACTAGAAGGAGTTGTCAGAATTAAATTAATTTTTCTCTGTGATTGTGACGTTGATATAAGTGATTACAATATCAAAGCAAAAGCAGAATTTATTGTTGAAAACTGACCCCTTGAAGGGAGACTCTAGTATCCTGTTATATTGCATCTAGCTTGGACACACGATGTGCTATGGGAGAGCATGGAGGCTCTAGTACCCTGCTGTACCGCTTCTAGCTTGGATGCAAGATGTGAAACAGGTGGGCATAGAGGCTCTAGTGCCCTGTTGTACCACCTCTAGCTTGGATACAAGATGTGATATGGCGGGCGTGGAGGCATACAGTTTCTGTATAGTATCCTGCGGCATATCTGTCCACATTTGCTGTGACTGAGTTTCTAGAGCATTCAAACTCATAAGCTGTCCAAGTTGGTGTCCCAGATGGTCCCATACATGTCCAATGCCTCTTGAAAGGCCTGCAATGAAACACAACACTTGTGGCTACGGGATGTCCTGAGCATATCGTTGAGCTGTCATTGTTCCTTGTACCACTACTAGGGGTGACCGACTGTTGTATGTGATGGCCCACCAGACCATCACACCAGCAGTGGGGCAGTGTAACGCTCATCGGCAGAGGCAGGACTGAGGCACTCACCCTTGGGTCTCCAGACACACACACTGCCATCGTCTGGGCCCAAACTAAACCTGGATTAATCACTGAAACCAACCTATTTCCACTCCGTAGCAGTCCAGCTTAGTTAAATTCATGACACCACTGCAAATAGAGGGGACTGGGGGTATGAAGTACATGTAATGGGTGCCATGAGACCAAATGTCTTTCAGCCAAGCACCTGGACTTGGCTCCAACAGACTCGGGGGGGCCTGTAGTGATGGTGCCACCTGTCTGTGGATGGCGGACAACAAAACAGTTGGAGCTGCTTGTGCTTGTTTGATGATCAGACGATCCTCTCTACTGGTGGTCTGTTGAGGGTATCCTGAGCCTGGTCACCTTGTGTGCCTTCACGCATGCACTAGTCCTAACACCACCTAATGGTCTGGTCAGAACAGCCCAGGTGGCAGGCAATTCGTCGATACAACCATCCAGCGTTTTGAATACCATTAATGCGCCCCCTCTCGAACTGTTAACTGGGCGAAAGTAGAGGCATGTCTAATGGTCAACAAGCCCTACATAAGCAGAAAAAGAATTCCCACTATACATAAGTAGTCTGAGAGCCTTTTACCTTCTAATCACGCCACAACTCTTATTTGCATATCTGCCTTAGATGTAACTGCATGCCAAGTTTTGCAGCAAACAGGGACAACTTCTATGTGCTCAGGGTTTTTTTTTTTTTATATGACCAAGAATGTACAAAAATATTGATGTGATAGATTTCTTGACTAATTTCACATTTTGACTAACGTGGTTTTCTTCTCTAGGAGGTTCAGAATGAACTTGTTCTTCAGGAACGTATGAAACTCGAGGCCGTCAATCCCTTCCAGCCACAGGATATCTACATCGCCACCGTAACAAAGGTCACCAGCCCTTACGTCTGGCTCCAGTTGGAAGGTATTGGTCCTCAAATTTGAACCTTTAATTACGTTTTAGCACTTTTTAGGATTATTCTATATATTGGTGTTTGCAGTTGTTAAGTAAAAACAAAAAAACTTGGTACCATGTTAGCCAGTAGAGCAAAATGTGATTGTTCTCAATAAGAGAAACGACGTAATCTTGTAGATATATCTTTTAATAACTAACAAAGATACATGATGATATAGCAAGCTTTTGGATCCTCTCAGAATCCTTTCTCAGGCATAATGAAACAGATCTGATGAAGGATCGATAGAAGACCCAAAAGCTTGCAATAACATCAAGTGTTTTTGTTAGCCAATAAAAGGTATCCCATCTACAAGATTACTTGGTTTTTCTTACTGAGAGCAATCGCAAGTAATTAAAACGGACATGTCAGGAGCTCAGACAAGTCATTTTTAGTTCACGTTATCACATTAATTCATCTATTCCAAAATTATGCTTACTTAAAGGGATATTCTGGGCACAGACTAACATTTTAAAATCTCATGTACATCACAAAGTAATTCTGTAATATGTTCACTGTACCTGGCCTAGCTATCTTCTTTATTTTCTATCTGTCTACACCAAAAGAGTATCTCCACTTCCTCTGAATCTAGTCTAGATTTGCTACTTCCTCCCCTGTGCATAGCTTCTAATATCCTGTGAGCAGTGCATGATGGGAGGACAGGAGTGGAAGTATTGCACGGAGTTGTGCATGTACAGTTCAGAGTGCTGGAAGCTCCTGTCTGTCAGCTTCAGCAGCTCTCTCTGGTTCTCTGAGTGAGAGGGAAGTTGGTGCCAGTAAGTTGTAGAAGCAGTGGGCGGAGCTATAGTGCTGGCCAGTAAACAAGCTCTATGCATGCTGGGAGTAATAGGTAATGATCTGTTGCTGTGTTTACTGTGGAAGTGATGCGTGTAAACATAGCGGCAGATCGGCTGCTGCACGGACAAAGAAGAAGGTCCAGAGCGGCATATAAAAGGTACAGGTTGCCGCTACTTGGCTGTACGTCTTAGAGTTCAGCATTTTCAGAATTTCCATTCTGTGCCTGGAAAGCCCTTTTAGGGTAAGCTTACACATAGCGGAAATGCTGTGAAATGTCTGCAGCTGAAAATTCTGCAGCATTTCCACATCTAAAACAGAGTCAAAATCCGCCCATTGTTGCAGATCTTGACTTTAAAACGGCTGCATGTTCACAGCGGATTTTGAAGACACAGTGCTTCCCTCACCTGGCCTATAGTGAGCACAGAGCCGCTGGTCAGGTGATTAGAGATGAGTGAGCGTACTCACTAAGGCAACTTTCCGCTGTGTGTGTGTGTGTGTATGTATATATATATATATATTATATTATATTATATTTATATATATAATGTGTATATATGTGTGTGTGTGTGTGTGTATGTGTGTATATATATATATATATATATATATATATATATATATATATAATATTACAAATTATTGTATATGAAAAACAAATCTTTTACCATAGAATTTTTTATTTCATTATTTAATAGGCATGAAGACTCCTGTCCCAGAGTGCATTGTGCATTTGGGATCCATGGACATCTTTCCAATGGGTTGGTGTGAAACTAATGGTCACCCATTATGTACCCCACCTCCTATCAATGGTACAGTTTCACTTTATTCTAATTTTACTGCACGTTTGTAATCTCAGGCTTCTCTCCTGCAATGCCTTATTGCTTATTACAGCGATCATATGCAGTGGTAATACAGGACGCCTGTAGGTGGCGTCCTGTTACCATGTCAACCAGCCGGGCTTTCTGCGATTACATTGCGAGAGCCCAATGACGTAACAGAGGGAGCGTGCTCCCTCTGTGAAGCCTTGCCACGCCCTGATCTACATAGATCACGGCAGTGAAGGGGTTAACAGCAGGGGTCGCATCTCCGATGCACCCTCGCTGTTGCAGCGGGAGCCCAGCGGGAGCCCAGTGATGCACTATCCACATGACGTAATGGTACATCCAGTTGCAAAAAGTACTCCGCTGCCAAGATGTACCCTTACGTCCTGTGGAGGGAAGGAGTTAAATAATTTTCTGTAGTGTTGGGAAATATCTTTTATTTATTTGTTTTTTAGTTAAAGCGGATCTGTTGTCATATTATGCTGCCCTGTTTAAGGTCTAGTATGGGGATATTTGTGTTGCCCAATTGGCCCACATTGCGGCTCTTGCTAACAGTATAAGTCTGCAGTATTCATGATGGGAGCTCTCCGTCTATTCCAACCCTTCTCACGAGTGACTGACTGGCTGCTGTGTGTACAACCTCATGAATACAGCAGACACATAACTATTCTTTGTTAGTTTCCACTAATGAAGTGGCACGATATCTTTTAGTGCCATGTGTGCTTATAGTGCAGTGGATCTGTCCCCATATACTACTAACATTAAAGGGTACTCTCATCCTGGTAAGTTATGCCCTATCCCAGCAGTTGGAACCCCACTGATCAGCAAGTTATCACCTATACAGTGGCAATACTCCTTTAAGCTAGATCTAGCACAGTATGAAGGCTGATCTGCTTTATTTGTGTTTTTAGGAAGTGCTGGTGCTTGCACAATGGATTTGAAAATACCTGTATAGAGTTTGATTGTTTTTTTTTTTGTTTTTTTTATAGCAAAACCTCGAAAGAAGCCTGCCAGTCACTCTAAGCAGTAAGTAAAGGAATGCATATTTACAGAGATATACTAAAATAAATGCAGTTCTGGAGAAAAAAGGCACAAATTCATACATGACATTTACACGGTATCTGGTCACCATTCTTTTGCATGTTAGGGCGCTTTTAGGCGGAACAATTATTCAAAAAATCGGTCCAATGAGCGAAAGTCAATGACAATCGTACAGTTTAAACACCTATGGAGGCATAAAAATCATTGTTGGCTCATTCGCTTATCGTTTGGTTTAACCCATTTAGGACCAGCCACAGTAAATATACAGCGGCTGGTCCTGGGCTTAGAGCACCGCCGATAGTAAAAATACGGCGGTGCTCTAAGTCTCCAGCCTCTGCAATCAGTCAGAGGCAGGAACGGGTTATCAGCTGTTAGTGACAGCTGATAACCCGGAGCAGAAGGCAGGAGGGGTTTTTAACCTTTCCTGCCTTCTGCTTCCCCGATATACAGTGCTCAATGAGCACTGTATAGGGAAAGTGAAAGTAACATTTACTTTCACTACGGCAGCCTCGGGGGGTCATGTGACTTCCTGGGATTCCCTGCTACTGCAGAGCTGGAGGGTCAGACTTAGACCCTGGCAGCTCTGCAGGTGACTAATGTCACCACAGGGGTTGCTTTCCCCTATAACTAGGGCTCCTATGGAAGCCCTAGCTATAGTGGGAAAGTGTCAAATAAAGTTAAAAAAAAATGAATGTCCCCCAGAGGTCTTATATGACGTCATGGGGGACATAGATATTAAAAAAAAACACAATTACATACATAAGTAACATACAATTACAGAATAAAACAGCAATACATACAAAAGAAAGAGAATAACACAAAGCAGACTCCAACAAAAACCGTCGCCGTATGTGCCCTGTAAACCAAAACCATACAGACTATATATCAAAACGTCCGAAACAAATAGAGGAACCCATTCCCATACTTTATTTTAGTGTAAATATAAAAATAATTTTAAAAAAACTATAAATGTTAAAAAAATCATTTTTTAAGCATTTTACCCCCAGTAAAACTAAAAAACGGGTAAAAAAGTCAGTGAAAAAGATATAAAAAAAATAGTCCTATATGTCACGGGGAAAAAAACACAGCAAAAATAATTTTGGTAGCTAAAGGAAAAATAATGGAGCAGTAAAACCGCCACATGGGTAAAATCCCTAAAATGTGTCTGGTCCTTAAGGGGTTAATCTATAATCATTCAGTCCATCTCATTCGCTCATACAGGGACTGAACAATGCTTTTAAACGAGCCAACAATGCATTTGCCTGTCTAAACAGGCTGTATGAGTGCAAATAATTTAGTGGTGATGTCACTCGCTTGCTCAAATGAGAATCTGCTTGTCTAAAAGGACCCTTCGACCGGTCTTACACAAAGGGAATTGTTGCAGTTTCTGCAATTGCCATCCACATTGACGACATGCGGTAATACGCACACATTGACACACATTGACTTGCGCAGTTTCGCTCACACTTGCAGGTAGGAATTGCAGATTCTGCGAGCGGAAGAAAATTCATAGCATTATCTATTTTAGCGTGTATTCTGCGTGTATGAGGCCCATTGATCTCAATTGCATATGCACTGTGTTTTGAAAGCATCCATAAACACTGCGTATGGCTGCGGATTCATATGAAAGTTGTTAGGAGACCAGATAACAAATGGTATGAAGAAAGCAGGAATTTGTGGTCAGACAATGCAGGACGGAGTCTGGGGAGCAACACACCATCCAGACTGCTGTCTGCAACCTCCGCTTGTTCTTCTGGGTTCTTCATCTGGTTTTCACCACGACGGCACAAGAGAATGTCGCCTGGGCGATAGAAGGGTGTTTCCTGGGTTTAGGCAACTTTCTGATGTCATTCCCTGCTTATTTGCCTTCTTCGCGAGAATGATAAGCTGTCCATATGCTGTACATTTGCGCGGGAAACCGTGCACATACACTACCATATGTAATTCGTCCTGATGATCATACGCAGGCCATCCGCTACGGAGATCCGCTCGCGGAACCCAACCATGTTGTGAAAGCCCGACCTAAGTCTTGTGGATAACAGGTTTTGTTAGTTTGCATATGTGGCACGTGCACATCACATTTCAAGTATTTCCAACCTCTTCATTTTATCTCACTTGGCTTTTCTTTCCTCTTGAGCTTGGCCTCTGTTTACATCATCTGCGTCAGTTTCCACTAGAAGCAGAAAACGCAACACCATCCTGGATCCATCACTTGATGGACACTGGACATTGCATGGATGACATTGACTTATGGTGTCCGTTGGATTCCACCAAGCTGTCAGTCAATTTGACCAAAACCCACCTCTTAGCAGAGCCTCCGTCATGAATGTGAACATAACCTTACCGTAAGGAGAATAGATTTGGGGTAATGGATGAGGTTCAACTGCTTTGTCTCACCTACTCTGATTGTGGTCGGCACCAAATAAAACTGCAGCACATCAATATAGCAAAGCTTCATCTTAACTGATACACCAACCGGCATGGTGGGAAAACTTAGTCTGCCAACTTTCTGCAATGTTTGTTTCAGATGCTTAGAGAAGTCCATATAATGTAATTGCAGCTGTAGATGTTTCGAGAAGGAGTGTTTCACAAGACTGTAGCAGAAGCTCCACATAATCTGTGAACTATAAATGGGTAGTCACGCCATCTTTACCCTGCTCATCCCACCTTTACAATCTGCATGTATACAAACTGACATCCTTTCTGGTCGTTTCAGAGTTTTGCCTGCTAAGAATGGGCATGGAGTCAACGGGTCTGACACAAGCGGCAACATCAGTAAGTTATTTCTCTACAATTCAAAGGGCCTTTCCTAATCTCTTTCCAACAGTGATTACATAACATAGATTGGAAACCATTGTATTCACTGCATCTTCCTCTTCTACATTAGAATTCGCTGTAGTTTGATTTTTGACATTCTAAGAATAAAAATAAGGCCCAATTCATGCGGGCAGATTTGATTTGCGGAGCCCGCGGTGCCGGAGATCTGCAAATCAAGCCGCTCATGGGGATGCATGAGCGCCCGCAGAGCAACAAAAAGCATGCAGATATGATTTATTTATTTTCTTTCCGGCATGGGGATCACACATGCGGGAAGAAATCGCAGCATGCTCTATTTTCCTGCAGATTCCGGAGAAAAATAGAAGTCCATGGAAGTCAATGGAAGCTGTCCGGTATGCGGCACACCCGCAACTGTCACTGCGGACGTGTCATGCATATACGGGAAAGCAGGCGATTCAAAATTAAAAATAAGGCACTACACATGCGCCGAGTGCATCGGTCAGCGTGCCTGGACGCATTCGCCGTGCTGAAGAAATAAGATTCGTCCGTGACTGAGGAGACCTGCGCTGGATCCAGATTGGTAAGAACCTGTGTTTTTATGCTCGTGTCTGTGGGCACGGGATGATTCTGCTGCAAGATTCAGCAGCAGAATCCGTGCGTGCCCATGTGCATGAGACGTAGTAATCAGAATATTGACCTGTTATCTATAAAAACTGAAGCAGGTCCTATTTTTGTGCGATTTATGCTCAAGAATAAGACTTGCAATGTGTATGGTGTCTGGCACAACACACAGAAGGAGTGTTCCGGTGTTCATCCCCTTATCAATCACAGAACATATTTGCCCTATGTCACATTTGGGAAGGGGGAGAGGGGGCTTTTAACAGCCCTAGAAAGGAGTGAGATGATCACTTGCTCATATAATCATTCCTGTGGCGTTTAACCATGTAGATGCTGTTGTCATTGGCTATCCATAGCATCTAAGTGGTTTTACTGAAAAGCTAGCTTTTTTTTTTTCATTCCCTTTTAAACAATTAACAGGAATAAAGACATACTGAAAAAGTCACATATACCTCTAAATGGTACAGATAAAAAGGACAAAATATCTAACAAGAAAACAGCCCTCTGCAGTGCATTGCGCCCGGCCCGCCTCCTCCCCCTGCAGAGAGGAACAGAGTATATCGGCTGGGCGTGAAAACCCAGCTAATATACGGTCGTCTGAATAAGCCCTGAGGCAAATGAGTTATTTGTCAGATATATTTAAATTAGATATTAAAGTGGTTGTACCGCCGTAAAAGTATATATTTTTTTGTGCACAGTCCCCCTGCCGATCAAAGTGCATAAAATATACTTTAAAAGTTTTTTCAAAAGTTCTTGTCACTTACCTGCAGCAGCGTTTTCTGTACTTTGATAAATTTCTTTTCAAAGATGGCGCCGCGGGTCTTCTCCCATGGTGCACCGCGGGTCTTCTCCCATGGTGCACCGCGGGTCTTCTCCCATGGTGCACCACTCCGTCCGGCGCTGAAGACCCTCATCAGAGTGAGTGGACTGTCCTCGTGTGCAGGGGGGGGGGGGAGGATGGAAGAGCCAGGAGCAGGAACTGAGCTCCCGCCCCCTCTCTGCCTCCTCTCCACCCCCCTGCACTATTTTCAAAGAAGAGAGGTGGGATGGGGGCGGTGCTAATTCGCAACACTTAGCCCTGCCCCGTCCCGCCTCTCCTCATTGAAAATAGTGCAGGGGGGCGGAGAGGAGGCAGAGAGGGGGCGGGAGCTCAGTTCCTGCTCCTGGCTCTTCCATGCCCCCCCCCCCCTGCACACAAGAACATCGATTCAGAGGCTCGGCCATGAGCGAGAAGATTCCTTCTGCGCAGGTGCGACTGGAGAAGAAGCAAGAAGTGGATCGTTGGTCGATGCCAGGGCGACGGAGTCGTCAACACGGGGGGTTAAGTGAATAACTTCTGTATGGCACATGTTTTATGCACAATGTATATTACAAAGTGCATGAATATGGCCATACAGAAGTGTATGCATTGACTTCTGCTCACGGTACAACCCCTTTTAATTCAAAATGTACAATTTTAAAAAAAAAGTTTCCTAGTTTTTATCTAATTTTATTGTGACTGTTGGGGGTTAATATACTAGAAATCCTCTAAGGATTATTGGAAGAAAAAGACTACAGATATTATTGCACAGACCTAAAATAATATTGTATTTGTGTCTTGCAAATAACTGGCTCCACCTTAAAATACACATTCCTGGGATTTGTAGACTCAATATTTGATCTTCCATGACCTGCATACTGATAGGATTTTTTCCATTTTAGATTGATTTTTTATTTATTTATTTTTTACAATGGTCACTGTAGGGTACTTTACACGAGGCGATTCTCACCCAAATTCTCACTGGCAACACCAAATTTAGGCGATAATCATCCTGTGTACATGTGGCCCCCGACAGGGCACTAAGGAGAGGCTCAATATAGAAACTTGCCAGTAAATTACTGTTTACTGTGTTTAACCCCTTCCCGCTCCAGGGCGTAAGTTTACGTCCTGGGAGCGGGGTACTTCCCGCAACAGGGCGTAAACTTACATCATGGGGATAGCACGGGATCACATATGATCCCGCGCTATCCCGTAGCGGGAGCCGGCTGTCAGTCACAGCCGGCGTCCCGCTGCAACACCGGGGGGGGCATCGGAGATGCGCCCCCGGCTGTTAACATCTTCCCTGCCACGATCTAAGTAGATCGCGGCAGGGAAGGAGTTCACAGTGGGAGCGCGCTCCCCCTGTGTCTTCGGCCGGCTCTCGCGATGTTATCGCGAGAGCCCCGCCTGTCGCCATGGCAACAGGATGCCAGACACTGGCGTCCTGTGTTACCGGTGCCTGAGATCGCTGTATAAGCGATAAGGCATGGCAGGGCAGTAGCTCTGCCACGCCTTATCACAGCGATCATCAGGGCTGTGGTCAAAGTCCCCCAGAGGGACACAAATGTTGTGTTTAAAAAAATAAAAAAAAGTATTAAAAAAAAAAATGTTTAAAAAAACCCCTATTTTATGCTTTTTCTCAGATTAGCAAAAAAAAGGGAAAAGAAATTAAAACCCCACATATTTGGTATTGTTGCGTCCTTAATGACGCGTACAATAAGGTGCACATACTTTTGACTGTGCACGGAAAAAAGCGTAAAAAAAACGCTAAAAAAACTGAGGCAAAATGCAAATTTTTAGCATTTTGCCTCACTAAAAACGCAATAAAGGTGGTCAAAAAAGCCGTATGTACCCCAAAATGGTACCAATAAAAACTATAGCTCGTCTCGCAAAAAATAAGCCCTCATAGAGCTCCGTACATCAAAAAATAAAAAAGTTACAGGACTTTGAATGCAGCGATTTTAAAAAACAAAATTTCCAAAAAAAGGGTTTTTATTGCAGAAAAGTAGAAAACCTAAAAAAAATTTACATTTTGGTATCGTTTTAACCGTACCAGTTAAAAAGGATTGTCTTATTTATGCTGCATGATTACCGCTGCAAAAAAAAAATCTATGGCAGAATTGATGCGATTTCTCTCCATGCTATCATAAAAAAAAAAGTTTTACAATATAGTCAATGTACCCAAAAATTACGCCGATAAAAACTACACTTCGCCACGCAAAAAACAAGCCCTTATTTGGCTGCGTTGACAGAAAAATAAAAAAATTATGACTTTTGATAAATGGAGAAGAAAATCCGCCAAAAATCCTTGCGTCCTTAAGCCCAAAATAGGCCATGTCATTAAGGGGTTAAGCTACAAAAATCACATCTACACTGCTCACTCTTACTGTACAATGTACCACAACATTATTTTATGTGAGCAGTATCTGTAGTTCTCTATGTACAGTCTATAGAACACAGCACAGGCTCCTTCCATCAGTCCTGAGAGGATTGAGAATCGAATATATATACCCTGTGTCAGGGGAAAATTAGGGAAAATTACAGGATGCAAGTTATATAATGGCCAGAAATGGTCTCCATCCTTATGTACACAGATGGTAGCTTATTCTTAGGTACACCTTAAGCTCTGCTAACCGTGTTATTTGTTTCTCCATAGCATCTAATGGGAAATATCTCTGCCCCAAGATCTATTTCAACCATCGCTGCTTCTCAGGTCCTTATCTGAACAAAGGAAGGATAACAGAGCTACCCAAGTCCGTCGGTCCAGGAAACTGTGTTTTGGTCCTCAAAGAGGTA